>NC_141783.1:13269969-13426763 GCF_054643075.1 Acanthaster planci
AACTCCTTAATTTCACTTGTTATGTTCATTTCAAATTCCATGAACTCACAAATTCTTACTATCTTAAGAAATTGTGCATGAATGGAGAGATTCCTGATCAAGCATAGAGAAATTTCCTTTCTCTGTGGTTCAAGTGTTCCCCATTGTTTTGTCTACTGGTACCTTAAATATGAGATCCCTTAATCCTGATTGGGAAAAGGTCATGCCCCCTGCCCTGTTTGACACTTGAACTGCCAAACCCTGGAATCAGCTTGGTGTGCTGTTTGACGAAAAATACGGGCCCTTATAATAAGATTTATTCTGTATGAATACATGTATATATATACACGACTTTTATTGGCAGATAATGAGAGTGTAAGAAATTGTCTAACTACTGGCAAATGGTAGTCTGTAGGTGTTTTGCTGTAAGGTGTAAGCCAGGTGTAAGAAATAACATCACTTTTAGGAATAGGCTTGGTCAAATATAGATCCAGTGGGGTACAATTTACACAGACATGGTATTTGCCTGGTATTTTTTAGGTGGGGAAGAGAGGAGCAGTTGTTAATGTGGGGGGATCCCACAAAATGAGTCTTAAGGCCCTTTTTACTTGTTCTTGTTTAGACTGCATTTAGAAGGAGCACACTCAGCCTCTTTTTTTTCAATGTACATGTATCACAGGTAACTCAGTTTTGCATCCCTGCTTAGGTCCTGTTTATTTCCTCAGTGCAAGACTCTTTCGAAGTCCTATTACTCAAAAGTGGTGCTGGTGAAGTGACTTATTTTCATAAGCTTGCATCCCATTTCACCATGGGTCTTTGGTGCAAATCTGAAACCTTGTTTTGGGCCAGCTGCTATTTTCAGTGCTGTGTATCTCATCTGACTGATGTCTTCTCTCCTCTCCCATCTCTTTCCCTGGACACAGATCAACACGGTGCCTCAGGGTGTCATCAACATGTATCAGTGTTCCACGATCTTCAATGCTGACACGCAAACAGGCCAGAAGTTCTCCCTGGGCATCCAAACAACCACTGCCACCACTTTCATCCGCGCTGAGACACGTGAAGAGAAAGACAGGTGGGTCATCCCTCCACCAAAAGAAAAAAAAAAAAAGAAGGAAGAAGGCAAATGACCATGAAGCAAATGAAATAACAAATTCAAAATTCAGTCGAGGCATTAGCCAGCTGTTCTGACCGGAACAAGGGAATGACTCAAGAGGAACGTTCTGTTCATTGCAATTGAATTTGCCATCTTGACTTGCTAGCGTTAAGTCATCAGATTACCATAACAACATTTATACTGTGGAGATAATGCTCATCCCGTTGGATGTGTTTGCTCTAATCAGAAACCGAGAGATTCACGTGATGTGTTTGCCCCCCCCCCCAAAAGACAAAAATAAAAAAGCACACCCTCCCAATGAGAATGCTGCTCAGTTTACAAAGTGTGGTACATGTATATCAAACGCAACTATGGAGACTTCCTGCATGCATGTTTTTGGGAAGTTGTGGTGCCAGTTGACAAGTTTCTTTAGAGGAATGGTAGTCAAAACATCTTTCTGTCATTGAGATCACTCACACCACCCACTGGTCAGCATTTGAACCTTTCATTCGTGGGCACGTGCATGCACCACAAGGTTATTTGTGGTGGGCAAAATGAAAGTGAATTTAGTTACCTGTATACGCCATGATTGCCAATTGGTTTGCCTTGCTGGTAGTAGAGAGCTTGTCAACAAACAAATCCCACGCATTCTTGCTGAGAAAAGGGGTTGGAATTTCATCTCTTTCAGAAAATGAGTATATGGCTTCCGAAAGCTGCCCTTGTCATAGGCAGCAATCATAAACAACATCAGTCAACTGAAATCCAATATGAAACTCTCGCCTTATAACACTCAGTCCTAGCCTGGCCTGTCCAAGTTTGGGGATTCCTCTTTTCATGTTACACATGTGGCGTGTGTCGTGCTGGCTTGACAAGGCTAGGTGCAGTACCATGGTTTGTCATACCAGCTGTAAATCTTGGAGCACTTGAGAGATGGGATGTGTCTGTTGCTTATTGGGAAGGCAGGACCAGTAGTTTAATATTGATGGGGGCTGGCCTGTCCCATTGATTTGTGCATTGTGCGGACAGAGCAAGCTGACACTGACAGCCAGGGGCAGGGGATGGAGTCACATGGGGGTTGATGTCAGGGTTGAGTTGGGGTCAGGGAGGGGTCAGTACTGATGGCAAGGGACGGAGGGGAGAGGGCCTAGGTAAAGCGCTTGATGCTTCCAGTTTGACAGCTTACATCATCAAATGCATGTGGATGCTCAGTCTCAAAAGTTAAACAGTAACCTTTGAGCAAATGAATCAACCAGGAACTGAAAGCCCTCAGTTGTAAATAATGGCTAACTGCGTACATGCAAAATTGGGAGCTGTATAAAAGCTGTGTCTGGGTTTTAAAACTTGCAGGAGCAGGAACTAATATTGCTTGGGACATGCATTGGATGAATTATCTGTAAAATACGTGTACATGTACCAGGTAGGACATGTACATACTTTGAGATAATTCTCCTCATCGGAGGTTAGATATAAATGAAGGCTCTTGGAAAGTACATTTGTTAACAAATCTGCATTTTGCACACTGGCATATCTTATATAGGGATTACTGTGTACGGACATGTAGCTTGCGCGATGCATGTAAGTGTAGAAGCAAGTTCCCTCAAGTGTTTTTACAGTGAGGAGGTGTTCACTGTGGCTCACGTGTAGTGTACGCTGCACTGCTTGAGAAACGTTCAGAATGGTGATGAAGTGCCCGTCACAGGCATCACTGTTAAGATTTGTTTTGATTGTCTGGCCCTACCGTACCATACACCCTTGTACATACATGGTATGTACATGCACATGTACACTAGTTTTTGTATTTTATCGACTGGCATAGCCAGTCGATGAAAACTCCAACTGTATGTAGTGTTTGCTTGGTTAATAAGAAAAATGAGCCCTGTTTGCTCATTCACTGCATGTAAAAACAGGAGTGGGGACGTCAATCAAAGAAAGGAAGAAAGAAAAAGCCGAAAAGGAGAAAAAATAGAAAACCAAACCATAAATGCCAGAAATGCACAGTTCAGGGTTGGAATAAAATAGCAGTTCTACATTTACATACAGGTACACCAGATGGCATTTGCTTTCCATAGAGAAACAGTGAGTCATTAAAAAGAACTGCTTTACCTTGACCTAAAAGAAGCCAAAGACTTCAAGTGGCTAAGAAACATTGAACTTTAAGGGAGGAGGCGAGCAGTTACAGGACAATCCCAAGGGGATCAAACGGTGTGGTGATTGGCAGCAGCTGAGACAGTCTAATCGTGACTTTGCTTGAAATGTTGGCAAAAAAAAGCAGTGTCAATTCAGTCTTCAGCAGCTGCTTTAAATGTCAGCTTTTGTAGCCAGTAATCCTGTTGTGTACATTTGTACAATGGCCGCCATGGTGCCTCTGCTATTACTGGAGACACTGTGAGTGTGTACTGATTTCGTGCCCGGATAAGATCTGTGAAAGTGAAGAACAACATTGACTTTTGGTGATGAGAAATTCCTGGGAAACTCATTGATGAAGGGCCTGTTTGTTTCATGCCGATCTGGTTAGCAATTAGTAATCCCAAAGCCGGTACATTCTATCCATTAGGTGGGTTTTGGTGTCAGTGAACCAGCGTCGGATCACTGATCCCAATCCCGATCCTGATCCTTTTGAAACAAACAGGCGCAGAGACTCTTTAACCAGGTTCCCACAATTGCCTGGTACATGATTAATGAGTCAGGAACACGGAGGCTGGCAAAAGGAATCCTCAAAAAAAAATGGGAAAATGATAACCATACATTTTCCTAGAGATATAAAAAAATTGTCTTGGCTGATACCTACCAGGTCCAGCCTCTTCCATTAACTTCCCCTGCCCTGCAATCATGCTTTACATCCAGGAATCTAACTAAGTGAGTGATCCATCAAATTGCTCTCAGATGGATGCATTGACTCCAGCCTAACCCAACTCAGATCATCAGCTTAACAATCTCCTTGCCTACATTGGAGACAGCTCGTCTGGGAACAGTTATCTGTGGTGAATGCAACATATTCCATAAGGGACGAAATCCCCAAACAGAGCTTTTTAACGAGATGGAAACTCTCAAGCTGTAGATCTACATTGCTTGGGTCATGAATCACATTCACTCTTTGATATCGCTTACAGTGATATTAGTGTGTTGACAGTCGCTGGTTCTTTTGGGGAAATAAGTATGTCTCATCCTGTACAAATGATGTGGTGAGAACTTGGGGTGGGAGTCGTCACCCTTTATATGATACGTGTACGTTCGCAAGCTTTTGGTCTCATGCATTATATAGGGCATTTAATTACTTTAATCCCATTTTTTTCCTGAAATGATTTGTTTGTGAGAACATTGTTTTTGTCTTAAAATACGTTGAGAGAGAAATAAGCATTTTTAAAGAAGTAACTTTGTGTGGTAAACTCACAGTGAAAAACTTAACTCTATGGCCTTGCAGTTTACTGAACAAATCCTTGAAAGTGTACCTCTGTGAGCATTTCTCCGGGGACACCTTAAAACAAAAAGAAAGACTCGTCTGTGCGTATTCATTATTGATGCATACATTATTTTTACCAACAAAAACTCAAGTGAGGATGTCTCTCAAGTCTTTTGTTATTTTCTCTTGTTTTGGGGGGTTTGAGTTCACACACCGTCATCGGTTTATGCATCACAGGGCAAGTGTGAACATGATGCTGGCTGATGCTTCAGTTTATTGTGCAATGTTGAAATGGCAAACGTGCAGTGCATGTTCAGCCAGCTTCACCTCATTAAAAAAAATTTTTTTTCCCCGAAAGGTTTAATGAGGAGACAGATGGAATCTTCCATCGCATTGGTCAAAGCCAAGTGGAGTGAAGCATTTTGTCTGCCACATCAAGGAATTATTACTTCCGGTTGCATGAGAGTGAAGCACTCTTTTATTTGTTCCATATAGTGCCCGAATAAATCCTCAGTAAATCCCTGCCTCATCAGAGCGTCATCAATGAGTTCAACATTATCTTGTGACCCTACACGTACACGTACACGTACACATGTACATGTACATCTACATGTAGGGTAATTGTGGAAAAGAACATCTGTCTCAGTGGCATGGCCATGCCTTGCATTCATACATGTACCAGTACATGTAGGCACTGTTACACGTCTATGACAAACGAATGACCCACCAATCAGATGATGGAGATCTATTCAGACATTTTAATGTGGGAAGTACAAGTACTGTTGGGGCGGCTGACGTGTATAACTGAAGATCATTCCACACGAACACTTATAAATGTATGTACATGTATGTACTGTCATTTGAAGGACAAGGAGACTTCTTGTGAAACTGGAAAATAGAATGTTATAAACACCTGGTTCTACCGGTACTTGTAACACAATGTCCTGGGCAGATTTTTACTGATGCTTATCTGTGGATAGTTCTTGGGAGAAAAGGAAATATAAGGCATCAATTCCAAGTGTCTGACAAATCTAGCACGATAAAGATCATCCATTGACCAGAAAATGATCAATATGGCAAGAGGGATGGCTTGGTCAAGGTTTTGACAAAGTGTTTGTGCCACTGTGCATCAATCAAAGGTGGAGCTAAAACCACTTTTTTGGGGGGGGACCCAGATTTTTTGGGGGGCGGGCAAAAGGTTTTGTGAAGTTTATTATGTACATCTATTATTGCCATTTAGTAAGGGGAATGCAGTGTACCTTTTCTTTTATTGTTAGAAAAGTGATCTCTCGGGAGGACCATGGCTCCTTTTGCCTCCCCCCATCTGCCAATGCTGTAGTATAACTGAGATTTCGGGATAGTGTTCATGTAATCTAACAAACAGTTCTATAGTGAAACTGATAACTGCCAAGGGAAAGCATACTCCATGGAGGTATAGAATGAGTGATTTTTGGACTGGAATAGAGATAATGTACATCTACAGTGTACATGTAACCAGTACATTGGCGCAGTGTAGGTTCACCAGATTGATTATACAATAAGATGATTTTTCATAATCAGGGTGGGGACCCCATGGGTTCTAAATTACATGTGTTAGTAGGCAAGTGAGATTTGCTGGCCGGTTTTTTGTAAAGCCTTGTTTATCACACAGTCTGCCTCCACAATTGGTCACAGTGTTTGAGTACAAAATCATTAACTTTGGAAAAGAAAAAACCCAACAGAAGTGCATGTCAGGAGACTTATCCAAGCGTTGCTTCTGTAAATTACCATGATGAGTGCTTTCCAGCATGTGTACATTGGCACAGGACATTGAGTGCTCCACAACATTAAGAAGTTTAATGGGTAACCAAATTGCCTTTTTTTGGTAACAGTTTGGCTTTTTGGAATAGGACTAAAAGTAGGCAAAAAAGTCATCAACATTGTTCATAAGGTAATTTTGGCCTTCGTTGGCCCATCAGTGACAGTCCATATCCTTGACTTAGTGACTAAATTGGCATTTAAATGCTCCTCCTCTTGATGCAGGGCTGTATTTAGCAGTCAAACGGTTCGCTATGTGAGTTGCAGCTTGCTACGGGCGTGTGGCGTAATACTTGTTAACGTGAGAGCACTTTGTTGACAGTACGTGTAATGGCTTGATGGGTAGCGCCAGCCACTTACTGTTTCAAAATGAAGACCCACCTCTAAACTGCATGTGATCGATTTCCAACAGATAATACCCACAAAAGCACAGCGTGCAAATTTGAACAGTAGTGTTGCTGTTTTATTCCTAACATATGGTGGTTTTTTTTTGGTCATCCAAATCGTAATCTAGAGGTTTGTGGTTGCAGAGATCTTCTCACTCTCATGCACAGACAAGTTAGTTTATTTATTTACAGTTAACAAATTTGAGAAAAGCAGATACTAACAAAACAACTACACCCACTGTCCTCAATACACGCTATAAAAAGGTTTGTTTATTTATTCATTTGTAGATGTCTGTCTGCTTCCCATTTGACAGCACGACCCCGAGATTGTCCACGGGTTGTTTGCTTTTGGAAAGGCTTCTAAGTTAATGTGTTAGTAATGCAAGGCTAACTGTGTGTATCCCAGTCAACCACTCCACTTTGATATGAATGTAAATATTGATAACCTCACCCGGTGTGGGTTTGGTGTGCTGACCTGTCTTTACATGGGGAATTTCAATAGCCTTTGTTGTCTGTCATCTTTTGTTGATGTCACGCTAGCAGTCGGGTATAAAGGCAGTACACAATTTCACCCTTGGAAAAAGAAAATTTGTGTGTTCTCAAGTTCACCCGGATCCCCCAAGAATTTGGGCAGTGGAGGAAAAGTTCTGTTTGCCTCTTTCACGAATTGACTTGGAATCGAAAGCAAGACATTCCCGATTGAAAATATTTCTTTTAGATGTGCGCGTCGGAATAAAGGAGGCACACGCACATGTGTGTGTCTTTGCAGAGGAAATTATCTTGAAAAGTTGAAAGAAAATAGTCTGGAACACTGTGTATCCAACGTTGAGGGTCCGTGTACATGTATAACTCATACATGTACAGTGTGCATGTACGATTACTTGTTACCAGGTTGTGGCAACTTCAATTTGTACACGTGTTGAAATATAGTTTTTTGAAGACCAAAAATGACACAAAGATAAAGTTTTGCCCCCACATCACAACTCACGAACTGTTCCCCCCTAACATGGGGGAAGGCTTACCCGCATCACGTCCACATGCGATTGTGTGTGTTCAGTTATTTGTGTCCCAGGCTGTGTGTTGCCAACTAGTGTCAAAGTGTTTTTGGGTCGGTGCCTCTAGGACTATCAGGGATGCCTGAAAATTGACAGATTGCCTCTTGAATCACAGCTGATTCCTTTGGTCCGCTGTACCCTGCGGGCCCTCTGGAGGTGCTTGTCCGCTTCTTAAAAGAATAAATTGCCTGCTTCTTCAAGAGGAAGGACTGTCACCAACTGGTGTGCCACTTTTCCTTCCTTTCCTTAAAAGCCATTCAGATGTCATTAGGATTAAACTGGTTGGATTAAATTAACATTTTTGAAATAGATGTGTTGATTCTGATCAATTTCATAGATGTGCATTGAATATAACATCACATACATGTACATGCCCATAATGCATAGCCATTTAACTCATGTCAAATGAATTCAGGGCCACAAAAAGGTTTGGGGTCATTGAAGTTCCTCTACTTCAATGTTCAAATTGGCATATACATGTATGTAATTTGTAATTACATTGTGCTTGTTATGCTAAGAGCCATGGATCAGATGAAGCTCATTTTGTTTTCATGATGCCTTAAATTAATAGGAACCACCCAAACACAAACAACCTTAACTACACAACAACACAAGTTGCCCTTTGTTTGACATCGTAGGATTCTGTAGGTTTGGGGCCAATGTTCCATTGCCTTGTGATTGATATCAAGGATGTTATTGCATGGATGTTTTTGCCCTAAAAGGGGGGTGTAGGCCAACCCTTCCCTTTCTAAACATCCCAAAGGATATTGGTTAGTCATTGGTGAAACCGAAGGCAAAGCCAGGATTTCCACTTGTATTCTCCAACCTTGCAACATGGTGCCCATGTTGGAACTTGGACTCATTTAAGTCTAGTTTCTGGATCCCAGTATATATTATTTTTCCACCTGTGCTGCTTCCATTCCATGACTTCCAGCCGACATCAACAACATGCAACCCTTAGTGTTTGCATTTCCATGGATGGACCTCAAGAGGTTGGCTGGTTGGTCAAGGCTGGACTCATTAATGGTGTAACTGCGGATATATGTACAAGGCGGAGGTGCATGTACTATAAACACACATACCATTACCACATGGAAAGATCTCAAGCGTGGAACATCAAAGATCTGAGAGTCAGCGCACATGGTTAAAACAGATGTGATGTTCAGTGTTACGGTACATGTTCATGCACAGTATCTGTGCATGGGTTTATAGAAGTATGAATCTCAACATGTAAGCGTGCGGGGTTTTTTTTTTGGAAATGCAGTAATGGATAAGGACATGAATTTACATGAGCTTTAAATTATGCAGTTGGTGTTTGTTGGTCAGTCTGTTGTCGCCCGCTGACGAGCAAAATAATAGTGTACTGCATGAGTGTAGGATACATAACGGGTGCATGTACACTACATGAACATGTACATTTATGTAATTCCATGTATCATCTGGAGTATCCTCAGCAAGGCTTAGGTACATGGACGGTACATTGTACTCGCAGGCCTACTTGTGTGTGTGTTGGGAGGGTTTGGTCAGATAGATCTGCTTCAGCCTGTCATTTCAGCACTACCACTTGAATCAGGGCACAGTCCAAAGAAACTGCCCTGTATTTGAGTCCAATTACGAAACCTTGCCACTCAGATATGGAGTTCACCTGCTTTGCGACAAATTTGGTGGCTGTCTTGCAGTATAATTAGAAAAGCATGAATGCCATTAAATGACTTGATTGGAAATATTCACCCAGCGAAACTTCATGTATGCTAGCTGGTCTAAATGTTATGCATGTGCTGGAAAACTCCCCTTGGGAGATGTAGACTGAAGATAGTTTTGCAGGCTGATGCTTTGGCGAAATATCGATTGTAGTTGATTTCGGTATTGAGTTTCTTCTGCCATTCACATAATCATCAGAGCCTTGATCGAGAACCCAAGAAGCTAAATTTGGTTGGGATTTGAAAGCTGAAGCCCCATCGAAAGCCATTTTCATGTATACAAGCCAAAATGAGTACCGAAACTCAACTTCACACTTCCTGCTCTCCTATCATGCGCGCTGTACATGCAGGCCTACAGGCACATGTACATGTGCAGTAGCTGCGCAGTGAATGCAGTGTGTTCATCAGTAGGTGTAAAAGTCCTGACTCCTCCCATTTTAAGAGGAGTTTGCACGCACCCTAGGACTTAGGGTTAAGCCTAGCCTCGGAAGTGGAATGGGTGTGACTCAAACCATGGTCCAAAGTACAGGAATCATGTCAATCTCACTATCCCTTCCATTACTCCTAAAGCAGTGGACCTATCGCAATAACATTGCATCAGTGCAGTTTGTGAAATGTTAAATAATGTACAGTATCGTCCAGTTACATGATTTACACAAAATGGACATCCCAGACAAACAAAACTCATTGCACAAAAGTCCCTAGGGTTGTCTAAGGGGCATGATAACTTGCAAATGTCACTGGGTCAGTTCCCTTGTCTCGTGGAATACGACTCTTTCTCACAACCTGTCATTGGCGTATTCTTTGCCAATTTATCTGTGTTGGCCCTGTCTGGCCCTTTTCCCTTTCTCCTTTATAGTTGGTTGGAGACCCTCTCAGAGTACCCCGAAATCAACAAGGAGAATGAGCGACTCAAGCAACGGCAGCAGAAACTTGCTGCACAGCATGCGGCAAGAGAGGTTAGTAGTTGTGACTAAATTCCACAAAATGACCCTTAAAACCGTTGCATTCAATAACTTTGTTATTCTTCTCTGATGCATCACTGAGTGTAGCATCCTGATAAAGTGGATATTATGTGGGTGACAGATGGTGGGTTCCTATTGGTTTGTGCCACAAATAGAATATAGAATAAAACAAGACTTGATTGGCTGCACATGCATATATGCAATCTTGCCTGGAGCGTCACATGCTGAAGAAAAGATGCAGACAGTTTGCTCCAACCGTGACGAACTCAAGTCGCATCCAAATTGGAAAGTGGCACTAACACTCCAGCATGTGTTTGGTACACATTGTATATGCTCATTTCAGTAGCTTTGCACATACAGTAAACTCTCGATAACTCAAAGTTGGTTAACTCGAAACTCCGCTTACCTTGAAGGCATTCTTCATTCCTGCCAAAAGAACAGGCTTATGTACAAAAACACCTCTGTAACTCGAAATGCCCACACCACTACATCCGCTTAAGTTTAAGCCTAGGGGACATGTGGCCTAGCGGTTATGGTTTGTAGCTTCTGATCATAGGGTCAGGGGTTCGAATCCAGCTGGTGGCAGCATGTTGTGATCATGAATAAGTCACTTTACCCCTATGTGCCTCTCACCACCCAGGAGTAAACGGGTACCTGTGAGGGCAGATTTGGTTATGTTAGCCGTGTGCCCCGTGATAGGGCAGCATCAGCTAGTATGCTCCTGAGGGAGCTGAGATGGTTTCAGGAATGTTCAGTTGTTATGAGCCCAACGTGCAGGGAATAATGATGGGCCTTGAGCACCTAGCAGGGTGGATACGTGTGCAATATAAATCTTAATTATCATTATTATAGTTATTATATTTTCCAAAATAGGTCACTTGGGAGACATTTTGTGGTAAATTTTTTGTCATTAGGGAGACATTTCAATGTCTCCCTAATGCTCCAACTGCCAAAAGGAGGAAACTTTTTATTGTCCACATGTAGAGAGATGATAGATTAGGGTCTTTAAGGAAAACATGCAAAGTTTGGTTAAGATCGGATCAGGGAATATTGAATTATGGGAAGGTAAAGTTTGAAAAATTTTGTGCACGTTCCTATGGGAATGTCTCCCAAGTGACCAATTTCGGTAATTTACCGAAAATGGGTCACTTGGGAGACAAAGAAAAAGCAAGGGAATAAAAAAAAGACAAAACAAAAATACACAGATATTAAAAAAAAAGTTTTGTTATGCTTAAACATGCCCTTAAGCTATTAAAAAGGAATGATTTTGTGGCCAAACAGGAAAACCCCGAACCTGGCCGGTCCCGACTAAGCAAGTAAGCAAGCAAGCACAGGGTTGTGCGCTTCACACCGGGGTGTTACACTTTTTTGTGACAATTCTTCCATTTGACACACTGTGTGTCAAACGGAAGAATTGTTACAAAAAAGTACACAGTTTTGATGGTTTATGTTTAGGGCTGTGCCGAATATCCAAGTACCTGAATATTTGATCCATTATCGAATATATGAGAATATAATTTTTCGAATTAGAATAATCAAATGCAAAATTCATGAAAAGGAAGTGAAAATTTTCTTTTGTTTTAAATGAGAAAAATTGCTCTATGGAGGTTTGTATCGAAGCAGATTCAAATGAAAAGCGATAGAAATCCTACAATTCAAGAAGTACCGGTAAATTATTCATTAAACTATTTAAAAGGAATAGAGATTTTCAACAGGGCTAGAAATATTGTTCATCTCCTAATTAAAATCTTGCTAAATCATGACTGGAGATACTCCTGGCTTTGAGAAGATATTATGATGTACAATTGTGTGCATTAATGCAACTGATTTTGTATATGTTTTTTTCATCAATAATCTGCAGGTTGGTATGACCGAATATTCGGATAATCGATCAAAGTGAAGGTCTAATATTCAAAAAGCGAATTATTAGAATTGACCCAGACCTATTTATGTTTTATTTATCAGTAGAATTGAAAATTTTACACTATAAAAACTTCCGATCTCAGCAAACTAATGATTTTTAGAAGAAATTTATTCTTGGATATAAGGAAATAACCATTTATAATGTCTCCAATAGCCACCGCAGGGGCAAGTAAGGTTACTTGTGCACTGTATGTGGAACTTTCATTAGCTTGAAATCCGGATAACTCAAATTTTTTATCCATTCCCCTGAGGTTCGAGCTATTTAGAGTTTACTTTATAAAGCTTGGTCATATGCTGAAGGAGAGAGAGACATTTGGCAGTATACTTTAAATGGTATTTGTACATCCATGAGAGACCATAAAAGTGGTGCACCGTCATCACACTGTGAATGGGCGTGTATTTCACATGTTGCCAATCTGCTTTTTTCTTTTAAATTCTGTATCTGTGAGTACAGTGTGCAAGCTTCTTCCGAAAGCTTTGACCTCAAAAGTGGCCGTGGTAACTTACATTGCTAGGTTGGGTAACATTTGAGAAGTGCACCCTCTTTAATTAATGGCTTCCCTGCAGAAGTCTATTGGTGCCAGGCAGAATGAGGGATGAGTTTTACACCCCAGATTAACTCCGAAGTCTCCTTGATTACTCAACCTAAAAAATCGGACTTATTCTACTACGGGCCATTCCCGTCAGTATTTCTGGGTTGGCAATGTAACTTGATGAAATTGCAGTTTCTTCATGATTATTAAACTTGCAAATGGTATGGACAGAATGCACTCAAATTACTGGTCTAAACAAGCCCTGTTCCGTGCAATTGTACACAATTACCCCCCCAATTGTTTTCTACATTGTGTAAATTGATCCAGTTAATGGATACTGCAGTTTGAATCTTTCATAAGTAAATTTAATGTTTTTTATGATTTGGTACGTGTAACTTGAGTATGCAGTCTTGTCTGCCGAAGGCTCGTTGTAGCGCCCTCTTGCATTGTGCACAAGGCATATAGTATCGCGTTGAAACATTGCGATTGGAGGCCAATCGAAGCAATCCCACATACACAAGGCAGCCCTGCACCTGTGCCTCAGGGCACCCTTTTTATATTCTGTGGTTCTCATATCATTTTTCAATTGAAGGAGGGTCCGTTGGTGGGAAAAAAAAAACATTCCTCAAAAAAAAGAATCCATGCTGCTGCCATATACGTAGATGACTGAATAAACCAGGCAAAGTGGGCTATTTATACATGTGACTTGTTTTTATATTGAGTGCCATGAGTGTCTTTGTTTCTAGCGGGAGTACAGAGAAATATTTTTATTAGTACACAACACAATGCACAATACATGTACATGTACCTGGTGTCAAGCATCAGCCACACATAACCCGTCAGCTGTGATCAGACCAATTGCAGGTTGATGTCAGCCATCCTTTGAATGGGCCGCTGGCAGGGAAGGATTCATTTTCGCTATGGTCAAATTTACTCTCCAGGCAGATGAGGCCAATTTGATAAGTGATCATTTATCATCTACTGGTCAGATTTGGCTGGTACTCTGGACATATTTTTGCATAGGTTACCATAAGTCAACCAGTGGATAACAAATGGTCACATAGAGAACTTGGCCTGTGAGGACTTTGGTGCATCTTCACTCTTCGTCTTACTCTCATGATTTTTATAAAAAAAAATTAAAATCCCTTGTGTCCATCAGGTGAAGGATGTAATAGAAAAAAAAATCATCAGTTCTCAAAATATGCTTAACAACTTGACGGAAATGATAACAGTGTTTGTTGCATTGATCAGATAAGAGATTCCATTTACTCCTCTGCAAGCGCTATGAAGTGTGCATCAAAATTAATTTCGGAGAAAAACAGCTGGGAATTTTTTGGTTCATGCACAGAGGGCATCTAGAGTCCTCATAGAATGTTCAACATGACAGGTTGTGTCATGGAAGGCTGGGCTCCTTGACCTTTTCCTGGAGCCACATGATTGAAAAACGTGCCAAGGATCCTTGCGCCGCACTTTATGAACCCGCGGCAAATTAAAAGCAACATTCATCAAAGTGGTCTCAGCATGAGGAGACAGTTACTTCAGGAGTTTGCGTTGTGCACTGGATTGATATGTTATCTAAAAATAAAGAACTACTGTCCAGATTACTTGTAAAGTTGGCAGTTGCAACGTGAGAACTGACCTTTTGACACTTATATCATTTTATTGGCTGAGGATGAAAAGTGCACTCAAGTTTGGTGCCACTCCGGGAAAGCTTTGTATGTACATGTACCTGTAGTCTGAATTTGACAGATGGTGCTTGAATTTCTCTCTCTTTTTTTTTTTTAAATGAAGTGAGTGAAATTCTTCACATGAGTTTAGAGCTTTTAATGACACCCATTTCTCTACAGAAGTTAGAATCCCTGACATTATTGGTTGTTTGCATAGAAAAACCGTGTCAGGGTGGTTTGGAGTGTACATTTGTAATTGAAATATTCTGGATTTATTTGGACAAATTGACCTTAAGCTGATATTGGAAAAAGCAGAATTGACAGAAATTCCCGGTGCTGCTTCTTTTTCATTTTCAAAATTGATGATCACATACATGTAAGCAGTGCAAATCATTCAAGTCTGAGAAATATGTGTGAGCAATTTATCACTGATTTTTTTTTGTTTTCATTCGTGGTCATCCGCATCTTGCTGTGAAATAAGAAATGAGTGCAATCAAATCTTGAAAAAAAGAGAGGCAGGATTCTGCCAGATTGCTTTGCTGGAGTATTGTGCCTGCTGCTATCCCATCCATCATCATCAGGCACTCTGCATGCAGGAAACCTGAAGAATGTCAAATGCTGCCTGATTACTTGCAGTATTACATATCCAGCTGTGCTGATTGCTGATATCACAGGGGTGTGATGTTATCTGCAGGGATGGGAGTCTTCCTGCAATAGGCTGATCTCAGCCTTCCCCCCCCCTCGTTTTTCTTTGTGCCTAAACTTTCAGGCAAAAAAGTCTAATCCCACGTAAAGCTTTCTGTCTGTATCAGGCGTGGATAGGATGCCTCAAGTAGAAAGATTAAAACCTGTTAATTTAATAACAAACAAACGAACAAGAAATAAAATTATGACATGGACCCCAAACAAAAGAGCAGTTAGCATTGTTAATTAATTACAGGTACTTAAAAAGCATCACGTGCTTTCTCCTGCTTTGTGCTAAAAACTAATTTTCCAGCCATTTTATGGTGTTGATGTGGTTTAAATTGAAAGAATTAGAAGATGTTCATATTGAAAGTAGGACCGTGCCGAATATCAGAATATTCAATTGATTATCGAATATTCGAATGGTGTTTTTTGAACTTGAATATTCAAATACAAAATTCATGAAAAAGAAGGGAGAACTGTCTGTAGTTTTAAATGAGAAAAATCGCACTATGGAGGCTTGTTTCAAGCAGATTCAATTGAAAAGCGACAGAATAATATACAGATAACTTCAACGATTCAAAAAGTAAATTATTCATTAAAAACTTTAAAAGGAATGGAAATTTTCAACTGGGCAAGAAGTCTTGTTTGTCTGTTAATTAAATCTTACTAAATTGCAGTGGGAGATACATGTAGAAGTGAGAAGCCTGCCGATGGCTGGTAAAACTACATGAATGACCGACTCTCTTTGCAAAAGTAAAAGAAATTAACCAAGTGTGGAAACATCTTTCACAGCAATCGAAACTCTTGAGTAATATTCGCTTTACTATCAAATAAAAGTAAGTGGGCAATCATACATTTTGAAATAAAATCTTACATTAACTAAGGGTGCTATTTCTGTCATCTGCTGTTTTGGCGATCTGTGCAGTTGATAATGTGAGAGCGGTCTGTATTCTCCGATGCCAGTGCTTGTCACCGCTCCAAACAGAAACTAGTTCCCTGAAAAGCAAAACACACAGGGCTGCATTTGCAATCTTTTTGTGTTGGGGATATATTTCTGTCAACTCCTTCCAACAATTAATTTGGTCAGGAAAAATGCAAGGGGAAGAAAGTAACCCTGACCAGTTTGTATGCGGTTGACCTCTCAGATCTTAGTGAGAAGAAAAAGTGGAATACCGATGATGCCAAATGAATATCTTGAAAATAATTTCTTGAAAGTGCCATCCCCCTGATTGGATGCAGGGAAGATCAAAGGACAGGCCTCCATGTGGGGAAGCAATCTGGCTTAGTGGCAGACTTGGCGTAAATATTCACAATTCATTTTTGGCTGAGCTCCTTGTCACGCAGGATCATTATTTAATCTGGTTGGAGTCACTTCCGAGGCACAGGAGACTTTCAGTTTGGCAGATCAGGAGATACCTTAAAGGAGCATCTTAGAATTCTGGTCCAGTTTTAAGGGAAAAGAAGAGTTGAGGAAGGCCACACAAAGCAGTCTTAAAATGTCGGTTGCCTTATTGCATATTGTCCAAGTACATGTATATGCTTTCAGGAAGTGACCTTTTAGGTGTTTCTCATTTTCATTGAGGGTCTGAAAGTTTTACCATGCGTGGTTTCAAGTTTACTAGAAGGCAAAAAACACTGTTGTTTACCTTGATAATCTTGACACTACTGCAGAGCTTTTCATTCTGTTCAAGGAGATTTGAGTTGTGAAAGTTCACCTTGTAATATTTTAATGAACCATAATGTATTGTAATACTCCCTGCTCTCTTTTTTTTTTATTCGTAGGAAAAATATGCAAAGCTCAATGCCAAACCTGATACCCCACCCACCGGTAGCCCCAAGACAGAGACACCTCCCAAGAGCACCATCGACCAGTCCTGGCCCAAGGCCTCTGAGGAGTCTGTCTTGAAGGAGCTGGACCAGTCCAAGTGCAACGATCCCCTGAAGCGATCACAGAGCTCTGTTGAAAGCAGGCCTCGATACTCCGACCCCACCAACTCGTCTTCCTTGTACTCTCGGACCATTTCAGTGCAGGCGCCCTCGGCACTGGACCAGCCGGACCACTCGTCCCAGTTGCTGACGTCAAAGAGAAAGAATGAGATCCCATCTAGCCTGTCTGCCAAGTCCATCCGATCGGACGAGGATGTCCGATCGGCCTCGCAGGCTAGGACACCCCAGGACACGGAGACCCCAGCCGACTTGCAGGGAACCAGGATGTCCTCACGGTTGCGGTCACGCATCCGCGCCTCAGACACAGGCATCTCAGAGCTGTCCAAGATGGGTGCGGCCCAGGCCCTGGGGATACAGAGAAGCCGCAGTGACGTCGTGATCAACCGGTCAGCCTATACACCTCTCCACCAGAACAACAACAATGTCAACTCGGATATGCCTGGGCTGGGGAGCCGCGGGGACCCGCAGCGGCGGAGCTGGCGGCTACGTAGCACCCAGGAACAACCGTTGACTGAACTCCCCTCCCCGCAGGAGAAGTCGCCACGGGAAGTACTCTCTCCAGCCTCTTCCTCACAGTCCGAGGACAGCAGGACATTTGGCAGAGAGCGGTCAAGCACTAACGAGTCTCAGTCCTCAGTGGTCAGTACTGGGAGCCAGTCTAGTGATGATTTTGAGAGACTGGACCACCCCAAAGTGTCAGGATTACGTGTGAACAAGGTGAACGCTCAAACACTAGAGGAGTTTTAAATCATAATAATTTCTAAACATCGTTTGCATTCCTTTTCTTTCTGTCCAATTTCTCTTGTTTCCAAAGTTACATTTTCTGCTTGGTAAAAATGTGATCGAAAAAGGCTTGTCCCATTTTCTCAATTCCTTAAGCTGATTATAAAGCACTGTACTGCCAGTCAGCTGTCATATTCAGGAAACAAATGCAAGGTGGTAGCATGCCATGAGGGTGGTGAGGGAAGGGGACACCTCCCCCGGGGAAAAATTTTTTAAAAAGGTAAAAAATAAAGGAAAAGGGAAAGAAAGGGGACGAAACTGACCAATTTGCTTGAAACTGTCTCGGAATTAACACCCATCCACCCTTAATTGTTTGTGAGTTCACTGCTGATGAGTACTTGGCTCTCCTCTTCCATATTCCTCCTTCCAATAAACTCCTGGTGATGCCCATATGCTATGCAGACACATGGATAGTATCTTTGCATCACATGCTCTTTCGACTAACTTGTAGAAACGCGTGTGCACCTTGAATGAAAGACTGACATGCCTGCAAGTAAGGTGCATCTTTAAGTGTGATTGCAAAATTACATGTAAATACATGTACCCACTCCAAGTAGTTATGTACCGTTCATGTCCTTGTTTAAGGATTATCTAAAGACTAGTCCAGAAGAAATTGACCTAATTTTGCCACTGACCAATTATGCAGGCAATGCTAGATGGGGATTCACCATCGCCCAGCAAGAGGACAATAGATCGGAGGAAACAAGCCAACAGCAGACGCAGCCGACACACTGTGACCATAGACAGCAGCATGCACGTCATGCCATCCAGCGATGAAAGCGAAACAAACAAGGTAAGAGACGGGCGGAGTTGGCTGGTATTGTCCAACTGACATTTGGATGAATGTACATTGTAATTCTGAAGTGTGATATTAGGACAAGACCTTGAATGTTGTGGGATGAAGGCAGCTGACTAGAGGGTGTCACTCAGCAAGTTTTTTTTTTGTTTTAGCCTTACTAGAATTTTTTGTTTATATTTCATCGGCCATGCTAACAGTGACAAGTTTACTTGATACTTCCATTTGTATTAAGAAAACTGTGTTTAGAATTTGTGCTGGGTCAAAAAAATGGAGCCTTCTCAATTCATGAAATTTGAACTAAGATTTAGCCGTTTCGGTTTTCCAATAAACCTTGGCCTATCTACCATAAATGGCTGTACTTATGATGGATGGACAAGCATAAAGGAAAAGGTCCTTTTGGATAGTGTTCTAATTAAAGCAAGATGGCTTATATTGCTGGGCAGTCGAGCTGGGAACAAGACTGCAGGCTGGATGCACTTTACTGGTTTTTATAGTGTCATATAATTATCCCCTAGTGACACGCAGAAAAACTGCATAATTGTCACAGTGAATACCATACCGGGGAAAACATTTACCAATTCTGAGAGAAAAATGCACCTGTAACTTCTGTTGAATGCATACGTGTACATGTACCTGAAAAGTAGGTACACGATAGCATTATAACACTTCTGCACAAATATTCTGCAGGCAGTTTGGCACAGGTGGCTTGGCAAGATACAAAATAAACCAGCATTTGCTCTGCCGTTGCATTTCCGTTACCTGGTCTATACACGTACATTTGCCTGTTGTCAGTCATAGGCTAATATCATTTTTCTTTAATTTTATTTTGAAAAATTTCCTTTTTAAGCAGCTGGGCTTTACAGAGGTACATGTAGTACTTCAAGCACTTGAAGATTGACAGTCATTGTGCTTTTAACCAATTAAAAAAAAAAAGAAGCATTCTCTGAAAATGGAACAGGCCAGGTCAAATAACCCCCAAATGAATGTGTGTGCATGTAGCATGACTGCTGTACACTGTATGCATTTGCATATCAGATGTTACGCTGTCAGGTACTTTATTGCGTCATTCACTATCTGTTCTCTGTCAATGCCCTGTTTATGTTGAAAATGGGAGCTTGTGTCATCCATCTTGTTGAATGCCATGAAATTTCTAGTGATATTGTCATGAATTATGAAATGGGTGGTTTTGCCTGCTTGGGGAATGTGTGTGTATTCGACTACACGCATGAATAATTTTGTCCAAGTGCATCATATGCATTAGCCCACACCAAACGAGGCTCACTAAAGAAGGGCAGAATATATCTCTGATGCAGTTGCCATGTCAATAACTCATCAACCAGAGCTTAAACCTGTTTGGAAGCTGTCACAAGAGGGCGTTGTTTACCAACTCTGTGATCAGGCTTGACCACAGGGTGAATGCACGGTATGCAGGTCATTCACAGTGATGAGTTGTGTAGTGGGAACATGGTATTGAAAGATGGAGGAATGAATCAGTGTGACTGGGGGCTGTGTGAAATAACAAGTGTCAGATTGAATTGCATATACTTGTAGATGTGAAGGGTACAAGTGAAAGCATATGCACTCTGAAGCATATTTGCAACACAGTGAAGTAATGTCTTGTTGGTGCTTCAGTGCCAGATAAAATGGGGTCCTAGATGTCCATGGTTTAAGAATCTTCAGGTACTCTGTATGTCCGTGGGGTGTTTCAACCATTTCATGTCAAATACGACAAGTCAGTGCCAGCCCAGATCATAAGATTCAAGTTCATCCGTTCTATAGTGACCGTCCCAGCGTGGACCACATGGTGCTTTGTTTTTCAGTAATTTTAGTTTTCAGCCATTTCCACAAACTGATCATGTTAATCCTCGGAAAAAGTGCCATCCCTCTGATCCGAAAATTTGTGATTTGAAGGTTGTTTTCAAAGTCTGGGATTTCTTCCGTTGTACATGTACCGGTAAGTTGTACATGTAGTTCTCTCCATTTTGCATGTAGATTTGCAAGTTGAACTCAGAAGGTTGACCAGAAACCTAAAAAGACAGATTTTTTTTCTCCTCATAATTTTCTTTAATCAGTTTCAAAGAATTGGAATTAAACTTTTTTTCAGTAGAATTTGACAAAAAGTGAAATTTTTTCACACTTCATATTAAACTGCAGTGGCTAGCAGGTAAATGGGTGTGTGTGTATCATATTTGTCCAGCACACGTGCCATTTCAATTAAAAAACCCTGACTTTGTGCTGATTGATTTTTGCCCAACTTTTTTGTTTGATTTTTTGTGGTTTGCGGATTTATTAAATTCTATTTTCCTAGCCGATTGTCACTTTTTTAATCTCTGACTTGGTAACGGACAAATAATTTATTAGGCATGCTCCATTTTCACGGAATATCATTAATAATGTGAAAATGCACCTGTTGTTGGGAGTGAAATGTGAATGGCAGAGACCACTCTACTGGTACATGTACAGTGTATGCCAGACTATTAAACCTCGGAATATTTTGTTTAATAATAAATTATGATAATACCTGAAGCATGGATATCTGTATGTACATGTAGACACTGAAGTGAAGAACTACATTTAATATATGGACATACATGTACAGTGAACGTCCTTGCATGAAATGACATTCATTTTTTACTCACTTGAACGTTTGTTGAAATGTCAGGTGGCCCATGACAAGTGTATTGGTGCATGTAACTACAGTACATGTAATATCCAAGCTTGGGTAAATGCCAGTGGCTTGGAGTCACAGCGGAGTCCTTGGTAGTGGCTGGCCAGCCAGCCAAAGCCAGTTCTCATAGCATTGTGTGTAATATAAGCCACAGCCAAGTGAGTCAGAGGTGGCCTTAAAATCAAGCCACTCCTTCAACTCCAGCAGAATCTCGTCGTAAGTCCATTCATCACTACTCAGATTTGCTGGAAGGGAACATTAGAAACAGTTACTAATGTTGCCGAACTGTCCACTCTTGCTTCAGCAGCAAAATGTCACCTGTTTTCGTAGACAGTATGTGAAAAACCACACCATTGTTGTGTAGTGGATGTGGTTTTGGGAGACTGTTTACGTTGGAGGCTTTTGCAGTGTAAACCTTGTTTAAGTGATCAGTTGAAGGCAAATCAAACTGCATTTCCAACTTCTGTCTGTGAAGCCCTTCAAGTCACATATATGTGCGATTATGGAAAGATGTAATAGTGGTAGAAGCATGTTTCTGCTTTCCCTGTTGGAAGAAACATTGACATAATATCTCATTAAGTTAATTCCCTCGAGATTCGACTACGTATTTCACCATCCTCCAAACTCCAATGCAGAGAATGGTGCATACATGTATGTCTTAAGAAATCGAATAAATTTATCATTCAGTTTGTGTTAAAATGTTACGTTTAGCCCTGCATGTGCACAAACTTGTATGTGGATCTCCTCACTTCCAGTTCCTGTCAGATTGCAGTGCAGCTGCTATATTTTAAGCAACTGTTGTAATCATCTGTTTGTTCAGCCATTAGGTTGAACAAACATATGACCCTCCAAAAAACAACGACAAAAATCTGCTGCATGCAAGTTTCAGTCTGGACTTTTTTCAATCGTGCTACGGAAGCTATGAAACAGTTGCCATTAAAAGTGGTAAAAAGTTGCCCCAATTAATGTAAAAAAATATTTACGGTCAATAATTCTTTCAAAAGAATGGAAATCCAGGTCGTACGCCCCACCATAAACAACACTAGTCGTGGGAAACCAGTAGCTGACCGTGAAGGAAACTTGTAAAATCAACAGAAGTTTCTTTTTGAAATTAGTGAATGTAAGGAAACAAATACAAGCATTGTTTAGTGTAAAACGGCTGTTGAGAGGTGTCTTGAAGGACAAGAGGATTTTAAAAAAGTGTAAATTTTTTGTTAATTTCTTAATGTCAATAAAAATTCCAGCATTGTTCTGTAAAAAACAGAATTGGGTGGGTAACCGGAAGTATTATTATTATTAATAATACTTTTTTATGGCCTTATTACCAAACTGTAACATTCAACGTCCAGCAAAGGATCAGATAACAACCCCCCTCCAAATCACAGCTTTAAAAAGTTAATCAAGATTACCTCCTGGAGATTTGTTGTCGTAGAATTGCTGTATCAGAGACATTGATTCAAGAGAAATGAAGAATTTGAAATACTCCCTCATTCTTTGATCCACCACTGACCTCAAAGATTTCCTCCGGGCGAGCTGAGTCACTTAGTATTGCTAAACCTTAATCTCCAACATTTCTTATGTCTCTATCTGACCTCTTTTCACTAACCACAAGGGAACTCGGGTATTTCATGTAGTCAGCTCTCAGACAGACCCTGACCCAGATTAACATTGAATCCCTTGGTGAGTCCTCAGATATCCTGATATTCTATTCCACGTGAAGTCTCAGAGTTAACAAGTCACAGCTTGTGTTCCGGAATCTCTCCCTGTTTGCTTCAATTTTTTTTTTCTCCGAGGTGTGTCAAAGTCATGTTCCCCCCCCAAAGCTTATGGTGTACTGTAGGTCTAATTTGATGCAATCTAATTTGCCAGACTTGTATTGTGACTTTGAAAGTTTTTCCCAGTTGGGACTCAGGAGCTACATGTACTTTACCTTTCTCTCCTGGTAACTGACAAAAAACAGGCAGTGGTTCAGCTGAGGTTTCTTCAAAGGCAAACACATGTCTAGAGACACCCATTACCCAGTATCCCTGGGACAGAAGACACAGACTTACATTTTCAAATAGTATTTAGAGTTGCTTCTAGCCAGTGGTGATTGTTTTGGTGTCTCTCTATGCTGCCCTCTCTTGTCACTTTGATGGACATTTTTTCTCTAAAGTTCCCTGTGAAGTGTGACTTGCATCTGTACAGAAGATCTAGAAGATGTGTTCGTCTAAAATCATATACAGGTGCATATGGTATACCATAAATGGCCATACATCAGATTGTAACATGGACAAAGGGATGAATCACATTCAAATAGTGGTCTGTTTTCCAGAACTTAATTCCTCTGTGTTTTTTGGGGAGAGGGGCACGAAATTTCTGGGGCATGGATCTCACAGTTGCTCTCCCTTCTCCATAAACCAGATATCCTCCTGGGACTCATTTTTTGGAAAATAGTCATCTGCTTTATGTAACCACATTACAGTTTCTTTTGACTTGGTTATAATGCATTGCAGAAACGTAAATAGGTAAATTGGACATGAATTATGTGTTTTGGGGGGCATAAGTTGTCTAGGTTCACTTGGAGCAGAAATTGGAAACTACAAATTACTACATACCTTTCAGGCCACGGATGCATCTACAGCCGCAGTAAACTTTTGCTTCATATTCGTGAAATCTAACACTCTAGTGCAATACAAGAAAAAAAATTTCTTGGAGATTGAAATCACATTTTGACGGCTCTTTCCAGACTGCACACAGATGGCCCTGTCTGTCTCTGGTGTTTGGTGGGGGGAGGGAGAGACGGGGAGCTTCACATGTGGTTAGTAATGAACCTTGCCGAAGGATACACTTCCTGATCTTAGAAATATTGAGTCACCGTCCCATGGGGGAAGGCTCAACCTTCGTTCTTACATAGCTGAGTTTCATGGTGCTCTGAAGGAACCTCTTTAACGGCCTGCACCCATGGCCCCTGTCAAACTGTTTGTTTCCCCCCAAGTCAATTCCAGATTGGAAGTCCATGGCACATACACCTACATGTACCTTGGCAGGCCCAGGGCTAAATGCAGTGTGGTGTGCAGATCGTGTTTCTTGTCTGGCCCACCAAGGAGGGACACCACAGTAGTACTGGCGAGCCAAGGTTGTGGACCCCAGGGTGTGTAGCTCTTGTGCTGTGATCAGGTAGTGGACAGGGAATTTGTCTGTCTTGAGGGGGTCTGGTCATTTGTTGCTGTGGGGCTGGGGAGGGCCTTATCCCCATGCACAGGCTGCATGGATACGTCATCAGAATACGCCCTGTGCAATCAGCAGATATGTTCCTTATGGCTCGTGTGGAACCAAAGTGGACTGACTTAAACCACATGCAGCAGGGTGAGCCTTGATAAGCACTCTTGGAGTAACCACACAGACCTGATGGCCGACTGGATACTTACTGCACATGTGCTTGACCTCCATGACATGACCAAGACCACAGTGATCCTGTGGCAAGAATGTTTGTTGCAAACCTGGAAGCTGTGTACGTGTACTCGCCTGTCAGTGAACTTGTCAGAGATGCCGAGGGATGGTTGTAAAGGAAATGCATAGTGCCACCTGCTCATTTCCTGATGCTGGGCTACGGGTAACACCTAAGCCTTGAGGTGATCATATTGTGTCCCCTCTGGATTCTGCTCGGGTGATTAGAGAGTACATGCTTCTGCCGTTGTAATCCCAGAAAAACTGTGGCTCCTCCATGATGCTGTGGGAATGGTTCATGTGGAATTTTACAATGCTGGGCAAGAAAGCATCTGGTAAGTTTGTGCTCACCTGTACAGGGGAGTGATCCGTCAAACGGATGAAATTAATGAAAGTGAATACCTTGGGAATTTCTGTTGTGTCACCCTATCCTCTGAAGTATGTTCTTTTTACTCCGTTTCCCCCTTTTTTTTCAGGAAAGAGTACATTCTAACCTTTTCCTGAGCTATGTACCTGTCACTTTTAGTTGAATTGCTCACGTACATGTGGGCCTTCATTATGCATGTTGAACGTTTGACCTGTTGAATGCAGCAAGTGCTTTATGCACTGTGCAAAGTGAAATAAATGGGCATGTGAGTGTGATTGCATTGGCCACCCTCTGAGCAATATCAAAAGCAACACTTCAGCCCGTGAAAAGAGTTTGATCGTAAAAACTAGGTACATGCGTGGTTGCCATTTAGATGAAGGGCACTACCATATAAAAGCAGAAATTTTGCAAGAAAAATATGTGGGTTTCCCCACTTGTAATAATTAGATTAATTGACAATAGCTTAATTTTTGAGCATTCAATTAATTGGTGAACATTTGATAAAAAGCACAGTATCGTTGAGTCTAGTGCTTCATACTTGTAAGTGGAAGTAAACATGTTTTCCCTTTGCCTCACTTTGACTTTTTTGAGAAGGTGGTCTAGATTGATCTGACATCCTGTCCTGTCACGTGCGCAAACACCGCATCAGGCTGAGCCATCAGTAAATGCTGCCCATTGTTGACTTGGTCTCGCTTGGCAGCGTCTTGGACTTGACTATGGAGGAAACACAGCAATTACGCTCAATCCAAGGCCTTTGAATATCACTTACTGCAGGTTATAAAGGATATGGGGCTTGGTGTCTTGGCCAGCTTTTTTTTATAATTGTGATCTCTGAGGTAACAGCTGATTTTGAAGTCATCCCGACTTTTTAATTTCATACACCACTCCTTTTCCTGACCACGACCCCTTCATAATTAAATGTAAATCATTCTTTGACCTGTTTATATAAATAAACGGATTTGTACAGTAAATGTTTACAGATCAAAGGGTTGACTTAAACTAGTTAATTGTGATCGCTGAGACTGAAACAGCTGATTTTGAAGTCAACTTGACTTTTTAATTTCGTATACCACTCCTTTTCCCTGACCACAACTCCATCATAAGTAAATGTAATTTATTCTTTGACATGTTTTGACAAGTGGATTCATGCAGCATACGTTTACAGAGTAAGGGGTTGAACCAGTTTTCCCAAATTTGTCGCGTCTCAGGATGTTATAAATTAGAAAAAAAAAATGCCATTGAAGCGTCAGTGGGAGAAACATTGTTCCAATTGGCAATATTAAAGCAGGAATTTCAAATAATACAAAAATTGAATCACACAGTAGGGAATTCTCTCCATGTTGAAATAATTAGGATGGAACGGACGCAAACACTGAATTGATACAGCAGTGGGCATTCCTCCCATGTAGGAAATCCTGGCCTCCAGTGTCAAATTGTAGTTCCAGTCATTCCAGATGCGTAAACTGATCTCGTCGCGTCCCGCCCCGATCAGATTGTATCATGCAGCTGCAACAAGACCCAACTCTTTCCTTGTACTTCTTCACTCTGTGCTTCAACGTTTTTCTTTGAAATGGCCAGTGGAGTCAGTCAATATTCATTGATAAATCATTGGTGGAATTATCCAGTATATACATGTATGTACTCTCTGTGGCTGTTGTGTCCGTGTTGAATTGGTTCACTGGGTTTTCCTTTTCCTTGTCTGTTTCAGTCATTGGTTTACCACCTTACCTGCTCCAAGCCTGGGATGTCAGGCATGCAAGACACACTGTATTAACAGACATAAATGTACATGTATCCACAGTCATGTATCTGCACAGGTTGTGATTTGTACAGCAGGTGACAAAGCTGACACATTCAAGGCTCTGTAGGCGGACACGTGACCTGAACTGTTGTGCATTGAAGGTCCCCTGTCAGTTGATGTAAACTTCTCAGTGTACAATACCATTCCTAGGAAATGAAGTGACATTCAGGAAACCAAAAGTGCATTTCAATGAGAACTATCACGTCATTCCAGTGTCATTTCAATCTTGAAAGGCAGTTCAAATGCATCACGTTTTAATTCTTCTAAACAATGCAGCTGTCCAAAGACCACAGTTTGGAAGTCCTCTTTTTTTTTACCTGCAGTACATGTAGTTTCAAAGCATCAAGATCATAGTTGCCAATTGTTTATTTTAAATTGCTAGTGCGACAACCTAATTTGATGTACATTGATATCGTACCTAAACTAATAAGTTCTGCACTTCCTTGTTCAAACATACATCAGGACATCCTGTGTTACTTTGCCTAACCACTTCCTGAAGTTGAAATTTTGTGTAAAATTTGTCTTCTGTTTCTCCATTTTCTCCAAATGAAGGAAACGCCGACATTGAAACGATCCAGTTCTGATCCAAATCTAGCAGACAGCGACGACATGCTGAAGCGCAAGCAGATTGCAATGACCTTCCCAGTGAGTATCCAGTTTTCATAGCGGACAAAAAAAATAGTGTTGGCAGTTTTACCAGTAGATCAAGGGGAGTAAAGGTTGGAATTTGGACTGGTTGATAAATGATAGGCAGAGACAAGTGGCATGTTACAAAAACTTGATATCAGCGTATTGGTGTTATTTCTGCTTGTTTCAGACACTTACTCCTGTTCTTGAAAAAAAGAATTGACGTTTTCAATTCTCACCGTGGAAGGTAATGGTCAATAAGCAAGACAGTTTTCCACACTTGCTCAAAAATACAAAAACTTGATACGGGTGTGTTGATGTGACCTGTCTGCTTGTCTGATTTCTGTTCTTGAAGGAAAGACTGGAGTTTCGAATCCCACCATGAGAGATACGAGTAACCGTTGTGTTCTTAGGCAAGGCAATTTTTCTTACTTGCTCTTCCAATAGGGCAGATTTAGTGATTGAACCTGAAATGGAGAATGTTACCAGCCTCACAGTTACTGTTTGGCTGGTTTTCTCTCCTCCCATTAACAGGTCTTGACATTCTCATCTCCGTGTTTAACATCGCTGTTTTCTGACCCTCAACTTGTATGTTCTTTCTTCAGGGTCTCTTCCATCTGAAGAAAGGGTGGCTGGTCAAGCAGGGCGATGGGGAACAGGTGGGTACTAGATCTAGTAGGAGTGAATTTCATGACTTGCTCAATGGAAGGGACTTGTCTCATGTTGCACTCGAGCTGTTCATTACAATGTATTCAACATTTGCCCTTTTTGGGCATGTATCCCGTTTTATCCATTCTTGCTGTAAAGTAAGTGTAAGTGTACCATATCACAACCATGAACAGGTGGAACAACAAAAGTGTGTGATGTGTGTATCTGTTGGAGCCATCTATATTAATGGGTAACAATGGAAGCCGCCGATGCACCTTCAGTACACCCAACTGTACGTGTAATTGAATAACTGAATTCGGTACAACTGTATTTGATAGGCTAAAGGGAGAATTTAAATTGGTTTAAAATTAACTTTTCTTTATGAAAAATGAATTTACTTCACATGAAAATATCACTGTCTCACTATTACTCCTTAAGATAACAGTATGATCCACACTGAGCAACACTGCGTAACATGGCTGCTCCTTTCCAAGCTCCGAGGCATAGCCATATTTTTTTTTTGGAACAAAATCTTTGATTTCTAGACATGCAAGCTCTTGTTTTTCCTATCATGGTAATTGTTTTTGCCTTTAATGAGAGGGTAGTTACCATATTTCTCGATGCATATCTAGTGTTAAGCTTGTGCAACTGATGGTGTGCAAAAGGTTTTTGACTAACATGTGTGACACGAATGTGTGGTCGTGCATGCATGTTAGTCACCGTACCGTGACTGTGGTGACTTGCAGTCACTTAACTGCATGAGGAAGTGTTGTTTATTGGATGAATTCACAGTGTTTCGTTGTTCAAAGAAGACACACAATCTTGAGGGTAAATTTGCCAACCACTGCTGAAAGCCGTGGGGAAAAAAAATTCACTTCTTTGGACCATCTTTAATCTGTAGATCAACCTCGCCTGTGCATTATCGAGGCATGCAGGAAGGTCCTGTTGTCCCAGGATTTTCAAGTTCAATTAAGTAGAAATTAAGTGTCAAGGCAAAAAGCACTTGGCTGAGTACTCTCTGTGTACTTTCACTGCAAAAATTACATTTTATTAAACAGGGATGGTCTGAAGTCATCATTTAATTTGTAATGTTACCTGTGTGTGTCCACTCTCTAATGCCCGTGTCTTATAGTTTTGATCCATTCTAGCCAGTGCAGTCTTTGGCAAAGAACTCCAAAGTACCCAACTGCAACACTGGTGGTTCAAGACATACATGCATGTAGTTTTAATGTGGTTTGAAAAGTCAAACCTAAATATACACACAGATGTTAGTAATTTGTTAGCATAACATTGATCCTCCCGTGGAGAAAAAACACGAAAATATACATGTGTGGTTCGTGACACGTGCATCACTTCCATATTTGAAAGTTTAGTGTGAAATTTGAAATGTCGTTCTTTGGAATTTAATTGTTATATGTTCCCACATATGATTACATGTATGACTTCCTGGGTCATATTTGTAATCTAGATTTCATGAGCCACACTGTACTTAATAAGTGTGGAAAAAGTAGCCCAGGCTTCTTATGAGCAACTACAACCCTATTCAGATGTAAGCTTAGGAATTATCGCATTGTACATGTTATTTGACCCTTGGCAATGTCTGTATTTGGTAGGATTCCAAGCTGCGTGGTTGACCTAGGTGGATCTTTAAGAAAGCCGTTTCTTGTATTTTCTTGTATTTGAAAAAAATGTTTGAAAATATACTCCATGCTCCTTTTATGGGTCCCAGTCCCATTCTTGAGGTCATTGCCTTAGCAGATGCTGTATGAGCTGGTGTACATTGTAGATTAAACACGTGTCAATTTGGCTACAGCCAACGATGGCATAATCAGCTCTTTTCCCATTTTATATGTCGGGAGTTGATGTGTGCCCTCACTTGCAAAGAAGAGACAGGCTTGTGGGATGTTTTTCAACCCGTCTCAAGCACGTGCCCGGTGCACTCGCACAAACTTTTCATGCAAAGTGAAATTGGTCGTGCGGATGATCAGAAAATGTGCATAAACCCACGTGTGCATGTGGTGAGTCTGCGCCGAAAGACCTCCATTGCTGTGTAAAGGCATGTCCTGTCTTGTTCCCACTCCATTAGATACATTTGTGCGTACACGTAAGAAGTAGCTTTGATTTAAAAGGAAACAAACGGGAGTTGATGTTTCTTCCAGAGCTAATATTATTATTTTTTTTTTACACAAAAACCATCCACCCCCACCCCCCCACTGATAGTGTTGCTTAAACACTACAAAGAAGAAGCCCTGACAACCTTACCGGGATTCACCTGTTTATATGCTATACCCCCATCTGTTTACACATGTATCATGTTTGGCCTCCCTGTGGCTTTCATTGAGACTAAATTGGTCTTTTGAAGCTTGCCGGTTCAAGGGCTGTGAGAGACAAGAAATTCAAAGCAAGAAACCACTGCAGGAACTGTGGGGAATCCACAGTCTCTTCTCACTTGCAGCAATGAAACTTGCAACAAATATTAACCTTTCTGTGCCAATGACCGTACATTGCAGATTGGCATCGTCTCCAGGGGACCAGTGCATTTAGTGTTGCCAACTGCATTGCATTGGTACACACTTTCACATTGGATCAGCCTTTCCCTACAAGGATCACAATGTTAATGTGACCCCTTGCATATATATCCTGCCTTAGGAAGTCGGCTCTAACCCAGCATCCTGGTAGATAATAAGTCTAAGTTTTGACACATGCACGGCTGGGAACTAAAAGAAAAAAAGTCAATACTTCCACTTTGGATAAGGAGGGGAATCCACACTGCTGGAAGATTTGAAAGGCATCTAAGTTGCAGTTTGTAATGTGGTTGCCTTTTGATGTGGGGGGTGTGAATGAACTGTAAGTGTGCAGGGAATAGTTCATACATTTTTCTCACAGATCTGTGCAGCTGTTGTTCTATTGACAGGGCCAATTTTTATGAAGCCATGCAGCTCTTTATAATGTTTGTATGAAACTTCTTGGAGGCATAACCTTCCTCCTAATATGCGTCATATTGATGTGCTACTTTCATCTCAGTCTTTTTTATTTGTTTGGTTTTTCTCCTCAGGACTGGAGCAAGCATTGGTTTGTGCTTTGTGACAACAAGCTAAGCTACTTTAAAGACTCAAGTGACGAAGATGTAGGTTGCACACCATATTTTTCTGTATTGATAATATCCCCCAAAGATATCTGAAACATAGCTGACCCAGATATGTTTAAATTAATCTCAGTGATTAAATAATCTGATGCATGTGTTTTTTTGCAAGAGATAAATTTCTTCTGTGCTCAAGTTTAAGAGTTGAAGGGGAAAATGTTGAAAATGCGTTAAATTTCCCATTTAAAAAAACTTGGACAAAAATGCCTCCCGTTTAGGCGGAGAAAGAGGGCTGATAATTTGAAAGAATGCAGTTCTTAAAACAACCTGTCAGCCACAAATGCATAATAACATACTGAAAGTATCGGTCCTCAGTTGGTCCATTTCCACTCTTTAAACTGTCAGTTGTGTGTTAAGGACGGCTAATTTGAAAACGTCCCTATCCCATTGCTGAGTGCACAAGGAAATGAATGGTTGATTCTGCCCTCCCCCCGGCTTTCCCATTTTGTCAGGGGTCTGTGTTTGTTGCTGGAGGAAATCCTCAGTCACTTGCGACCGATAATGACTTGCTATGCCAGTGTTGATTGCCTCGCAAAAAAGAGATTCATGTCTAGGGAGCACTGCCCATCCAGTAAAGATTATGCCTCACAAGAGTGCCCTGGGAATGAATTACGGGAGGATATGGAATGTGGGGGAGGGGCATGGCCAGCCTTCTGACTAACATATTTGGAACACTAATGGGACCGGTACACGTAGAAGATTTTTGTCGTGAATGATGCTGATAAACATTGCCGTGAAGAGATGCAGGACTGTGATAATCATGCATTTCAAACTCAGCAGGAGTTCCTTCCTTTAGAATTATAGATAGATCTGTGGTACAAAGACCATTTTATTCTGAATGTTCTCAGTTTCCCTAAGATATAAGATGTGGTAATATTCAGTGGGTGATGTACCAGTTTCATTGACTTAGAAGGACAACTTCAGCTGTAGAGTACTATGGCGAATTTAGGACCAAAGGTTTTAAAAGGATGGTTAATGGAACCAGATACTATTTGTCTTTAATTTGCAAATTTTGTGGCTTTTGCATGATTGTGTGGAAAAAAAAACCAGTGGAGCCTCTTTTCTGTGTAGAAATAATCATTGAAGATTTTATCAGCTGGAATGCCTCAGAGAACGAAGAGTCGCTGTCACGATTTTTCAACTTAACCACTATATCTCTTTTCCTTTGATTTCTTTGCCAGCCTGATAATTTGGAAGGAGTCATAGAGCTGGCGAAATGCATTGAGGCATCTGAGACACCAGTCAGCAGAAATTATGGCTTCCAGATTGAGGTATCATAACAAAAATTCCCCCCCTTTGTTCCTTTCCCTTTTGTGGTCCACAGTAGAAATGGTTACGCTATGGTGAAATGGATGATTTAACACTTGAAAACCAGTGACCAATGTTTTTCTACATTTTGCTTGGGGTCTGTCCTCTTTAGCCTGATGTATTTCATTTCGAAACTTGAAGACTTCATATAAATTTGACACTGGAGCTTGTGAGTTGGAAAGTTCCTCCATTCCTTTTTGCAGTTAATATACACGTGTACATTTGACAATTTGCATACAAATTCCAATGACAGGAAATACAGTCACCATATGGATCCGCATTACTTCAGTTCCTGTAGCTTCCACTTCCTTGTTAAAAATACTGAGATGTTTCTAGTTATTGTTTATCCCGCTTGATGTGTTCTGTGGGTACAGTCATGTGATGTTTCTGTCAGCAGTGAGAGCAAGAATTTTGCTTTTCATTATAAAAACAAAGGTGATGAGGAGTGACAGTTTGTGTTAAGCTTTTGCTTTATGACATTGATGTTGTTTTGCCACGTTTTGCCAATCAGCTTGACACTGGGGTGATCATCCTGGCTGCGATGACATCAGGCATCCGTAACAACTGGGTAGGAGCCATCAACAAAGCCATCAAGACAGCTCGGGAGGACAGTGCCAAGAAAAGCGGGGAGTCCACCACACCACTGAAGGAGAACCAGGCCCTGCCCGCCAGGATCACCAAGCCCAACTCCCTGCCCATTTCCAAGAGCACCTCAGACATCCGGCCAAAAGAACAGCGGTCCTCGCCCCTGCAGCCGGCTCGGAAGAGCCTCAATGGTGCAGACTTGCTGCCCACCACCAGTCGGAGCCTGACACAGACTGACGGCAAGGTGGGCACCCCTTCCCCGGGGGAACCAAAGCCGCTCTTGGAGAGGAAGTCTAGCACACAGTCCCAGTCCACCAAGGCCCCATCCCTTGAAACCCTTCCACCACACTCGGGCAAGCCTGAGGGTAGGCGGAGCTCTGTCTCCAAACCCTCATCCTCAGAATCAAGACCCCGCCGAGGTTCTGTCACCAAAGAAGGGAGCAGCACAGAGGCCAGGCGGAACTCTGTCACCAAAGAGCCTGGGATTGTTACTGACGGCAAACAGAAGCATTCCTCTCCCACGAAGGAAAATTCAGGCTCGGACTCATCAAAATCCAAGGAGAAATCCAAGGAAAGGCGACAGAGGCGAGGGTCACGGTCAGAGAGAAGATCCCGCGAAGAAAGTACGGCAGCCGTCACTGCTGCCCTGTCAAAAAGGACTGCAAACACAGACTCTAAGCAGAGTACCACTGCCAGGAAGTCCAGGAGTAGCTCGCAGACGGAGGAACCTGTCACATCTTCCCCAAACTCTGAGCAGGACATTTCCCCTCGATCCAGGGCCGACTCTGAAAGCAAAAAGCGGCCAGCTACCGTAGACACCACTGTAATGTCACTTCTTGAGCAAGAGGTGAGTACTCTGTGAATCTTTTATTTTTCCCTTGCCTCGGCACCGATTGGGTATTTTTGTTTGAAGTTGTCATTGAATTGATTGCTTTTCGAAGTGGAGGCAAGCTTTGGAAAACTGAGTGTGCTAGTACAAGTTGATGTTGCATGTTTGGATAATTTGAGGGAATGGTGAACTAAATCACTTTTAGTGTAAATGGTACTAGATGTTCAAATTTTGAATACGGGCGTTTCACTATAGTGGGTCACCAAGAGTTTTTAACATGTTGGCCAATCACAATGCACGAAATTTGTCGACCCAATGTGCGGTTAGAAAGGGTCGACAAATTTCGCGCTTTGTGATTGGCCAACGCGTTGTAAACTCTTGGTGGCGCTCTATTGTTAATCGGGCGTATTTATATTTTTTGAAAACTTGATCACAGATAAAGTTAGATTAAACATGCAGAGTGATAATTTAAGATACCTCAGTGTTTTTTTTTAAATAGTAAAACCTGGCCACAGTGAAACTCTAAATTTTGAAAAACCTTTGGTTTGATGTTTAGGTGGACACCCTGAAAGCACAGCTGGAGCAAAAGCAGCAGGACTGTGTCCGCCTGCAGCATGAAAATGTCAACCTGAAAGCCAAGCTGAACTCGGAGCAGAGGGACCACAAGGAGAGCTTCCAGGACCTTGAGAACGAGCGGTCGGGCTACATGACCCAGGTGAGTCCCTCACGAGTCCCAGCACGTCAAGCCTGAAGCTGAGTCACGAGGGTTTTCAAAATGAACTGTGGCAGAAGCATTCCTCTTTCTAATTGTTAAGCCTGTTTACCACGACTGATCATGTGGAAGCACTTGTGAACGAAAGGACTCTTGATGGACTTGAGTACAAGACAGGACAAATGTTACTCAGCAAGATCATGTGCTCTGCTTAATCTGCTGAGAAGCAGCAGAGCATTGGCATGCTTTAGCTGGTAATGTGGAAGCCTCTTCTGCACTTCAATATTTGGACCGGAGGGGATGGGAGGAAGAGGGGCAGACGATAGTTTGGATAATGCCAAAATGGGAATAAAAGCAACACGTCGATTTAGCTGAAAGTTTTCAAAAGAATTGTTTTCCAGGAGCAAACGTTGCTTAGAATTATGTATAAAAAGCACTAAAATGTAATAGGGGAACTGTTTTTATTGTGACTGGTTGCCAATATGTGCTGTCTTTTACCTGTTTCAAAATCCCAAATCAAAACTTCTCCAATAGAAAAATACTTTTGAGGTTGTTTTATTGTCTCTGAATTTCATCAGTTTATTTTATGGGCTCATCTTGTTAATTAGATTTAATAGTGGCCTTAACTGAAGGTTAGTTCACATGAATGTGATCAAAAGGTAAGTGTGGTATAATACATCAGTTATGGTAAAGTTATGCCAGGTTTGAAAAGTGTTCACCTTGTGCAAATTAGCAGTCCACATTTGTTACAATGCCACATATTTACTTTTTCATTTGCACATGTTTTGTATTGTGTGTGAACCACTCTTCAGTTGAGTTTTGGAGATAGCAAAGTCTGATTTGTGTTTGTTTTGCTTTTGAATGCAGATAGAGCAAATGGAGGGGATTAACCAGAAGTTACAGACTGAGCTGCGACAGTCTAAGAATGCTACCCAGCAACTTGAGCAGCAGAACCAGCAGCTGGACGGCCAAGTCTCCACTCTCAAGACCGAGGCCCTTGGACGGGACCAAGACCTGGCATCCCTAAAAGCTCGATTTGAGGACATTGTCCGGGACCTGACAGCCAGCAAGGAGGAGAATGCTCTGACCCGTGCCGAGCTGAAGGCCGAGCGTGAGCGCAGCGAGACCCTCGAGACTGATTTAACCGACACCTGGGTGAAGCTTAGGGAGAGCGGAAGTGAAGGAGTCGACGTGGATGTGGTGGAAGAATTGTCACTGAAACTCGATGAAGCTCGAATGAGGTTGGAGAGGAGCGAAAGTGATGCTGTTGAGAACGAAAAGAAATTTGAGGAGCGCTTAAGTCGCATGGAGAACCAGCATCAAACAGAGAGTACTGCTTTGCAGGAAAGGCTTCGGGCAGCTTTGGATGAGACCAGTGAGCTCCGAAAGAGAGTCGCAGAAAAGACTGAACAGATTCAAAAGACAGAAGCTGCCATTGAAAAAGCAGGACAGACTGACAAACTGTCTTTGGAGACAAATGCCAGAGTAGCCGAACTCGAAGGTGCCATTCGGGAACTGAAATCCTGTTTAAAAAGGGAGGTTGGAGCAAAATCTGAAGTGCAGAAAAAATATGATGATTTACTAGCTCAGTCAGCTCACCAGTTTCTTGAAGGACAGGGTGATTTGGCCTCCACAGGGAGTGATGACAATGCCGTTAGGCTGGAAACCGAATTGGATCTGGCCGAAAGAGAACTTGAGAAACTGAAAAAGCAAAATGTGGTGGACAAGGAGCAAAGGGCATCACTTGAGAAAGCCCTGGAGAGAGAGCAAGGTCTCAGGAAACAGATGGAAGAGAAAATGAGTCTTTCAACTCAGGAAAGTGGCAGCTCAAAGGTTGACATTGAACAAAAGAGTTCGGAGATTGCAAGCCTCCGCGAGGAATTGAAAAAGGCCAAGAAGGAGCGAGAGGCAGTCAACTTAGTGCGGAAACAACTTGCAACAGCTGTTGACAGGTTAAATAACCAGTTAGCTGAAAAGGAGAGCAAGTTGGAAACTCTTAGTGCTGAAGTAGAAACCCGCGGCAGTCAGAATAGCCAGCTCGAGCAGCAGTTGCAAGTCAGCCTGTCCAAGGGGTTAAATTTGCAAAGCAAAGTGGAGACTTTGGAAGCAGATTTGCAACAAGCTTCAGAGAAGAGAGACGCAGATGCTAGTGCTCAATTGGAAGCACTCCAAGCTGAACATCGGCAGCTGAAGCGGCAAATAGGCATCCTGGAGGAGCAGCATGCACTGGAGATGCACAATCGACAGAGTGAGCTGGTGACAGCAGGAGACCGCATCAACAGGCTTGAGGAAAAAGTGGTCGTGCAGGAGACGAAGCTGAAAGCGGCAACGGAACGAGCCGATCGGATCGAGGATGACGCTGCAGCCAACATACTGGACATGCAAAAAGAGGAGGAGCTGCTGAGGTCCAAGTGCGAGCGCAGTGAAAAAGAGGTCAAACGTCTCCGAGGGGAACTCCATGCTGCACAGGATAACTACGATGAGCTGGAGCTCCAGTTCATCACGCAGCGGGAGGACCTGAAGAGGATGGAGAAGGAGCACGAAAAGGAGATTGGGCAGATTGGGTACAGGATCCAGGATCTTACCAGCAAGTTGGCAGCATCGGAGCGAAAGGTGAGAGATCTGAAGGGGGTAGATCACAGAAATAGGGCAAAAGGTGGAGTGGGGGCAGCTGGTGGGATGGGAATGCAGCTAACCCAAACTCGGCAGATGGAAAATAAACTGAAGGAGCTGGAGTCCAAATTGGGGGATGTAGAAAGTACTTTGCAGGACCAAGATCAGGACACCACCAGCCTCCTGGGCAAGATTGTCTCTGTAGAGCAGCAGGTCCAGGCTAGGGCCCAGCTGCCTTCAACAAGCAGCTGTGCAGATACTGAGCATCCCCTGCAATCCCAGGTAGTACAGCCACTCTCTCGTGGCTCTTCTGCTGCCAGTGCACCCTGTGATAGTGTCTCGACATCAGGTGCGGATCTCTCTGAGGACTCTGAATCAACTGAGGGTGCTGCATCACCAGGCAGGGCAAAGCAGACTTTCCGAGCGCGATACCTGGAGACCAAACTGAGCGGAACAGAGGAGAAGCTGAAGGAGGTGACCAGAAAGCTAGTTGATGTGACCACACGTGAATTAGAGATCCGGAAGACCTACCAGGAGAAAAGTGTCTCTGAGAGCCGGTTGAAGGAGAGGTTGAAGGTCATGGAGCGTGAGGTGGAGGCAGTGACCAAGGAGCTCCAACAGGTACAGTCAAACAGTCGAACCTTTGCCTGCGCTATGCGGGCTGCCATGACTGACTGTGGACAACTCTTTGGGGACATTAAATCTGGCTTAGAGTGGGTTGATTTAGAGGTAGGCTTGGAGAGGGCTGACAGGGATGGGCTGCCTAACCAGCAGCAGCGGGTGGAGGTAGCCACTAACCCAACTACTACTAGTCACACCAACATGCTTTCATTCCTCAAATCCCTGCTCACCGATGCATGCCACAAAGTAGATCAGTATAAACAGACTGCCATGTCCCAACAGACCCGTATTGAAAAGCAGAGTAGGCAATCCGTAAACTCCCTGTTGGTCAGGGAGCAAAATGGTGAGGGCAATTCAGCTGGTAGCAGTTTTGCATCGACCACAGCTTCAAGTTTTGACAGCACAGAGTCTGGCTCAATGAGGCTGACTCGGCAACGAAACCCTAGTGTTATCGGGACGTTGGAGCGCTTCGCCAACAGACTTTCTGCTGAGGTGATACTTCTCGGAGAGTCCACTTTCATCCTTCATCAAACAGACCGGCAAAAACTTGCCAAGATACAGATGTGTCTCAGTGAAATTGAGTCACTCACTGCTGCCATGACAGAACTTGAAACAGCTTTAGGTTCAGAGTGCAAAGATATAAATCAATCTTCCCTCACCCATACTTCCCAAACAATCACCAATCTTCTCTCCCCAAGGTATCTCTTGCAGGCTGAAGCTTGTTACAGTCAAGCCTTGCCTGAAAACCAAACAGAATATACAAATTCATTCTTCACTAGGCCCATGATTGACAGGCATTCCAAATCAAGATCACCTCTTAAGAGGCAAAAAAGAACAAACACACCAGCAAGTCAATCAACACATTCCAAATCAGTAGGACACTCAATAGTGTGGTCTTCCAAATTAGATAAATATGCAAACTCATTAGCAAATACAATTATTAAAGCTGGTCAGGTAGAGTATCTCTCAAATGTCAAGAAAGGCACGAATGCAGCCCTGTCTTTTGTAGACAACGAGGTATTTTTAAAGCTACATAGTTCTGAACTTAAGCTTGAAGAGGTAGCAGTTGCACTCCAGCACAAGCAAAAAAGATTCCATGATGTGTTTGAGGGCCACCTGAAAAGAGTTGTACAAAGACTGTCTGAAGTACTGGTACATGAAAACAATGGGCGGGTAAAATCTGACAAGGAGAGAAATCGAAAGGCTGGCCTGTGTGTTGACGACGGTAATGCGTTTGGCAGCTTCACCGAAGTTGTCTCATTGGCACCAGAAGATGTTGATGTTGTGGGCATCATAGATTCAGTGGGTCCAGAACTAGTGTCGTATGCAAAGCAGATAACTTTGCAGGAAGCTAGAGGGACCTCTGTGAGTGTGGTTGAGGGCCAGATGCTGCTTGTCGAAGTCTTTCACTTGCTACAGGTCAGGATCTGTGACTTCCTGAAAAAAGTCTCCCTAGAGCGCAGCACTTGCCAGGTTGTTCTTAGAGCTCTTAGTGATGTCGGAAACAAGAGATACGCCCTCATTGAGAGCCTGATGGAAGAGGAGCTGGTCATGGTCAAGGAGGAGCTCCTACAGTGTTACCAGAATGCTGTGGCTAATGTTGGAGAAGGGAAAGATGGGCCCTGTGGAGAGGGAGAGGATCTTCAACCCATTCTGGGCGATTACGTCGGTCTCTTGGGAAGTCTGTTGATCAGGAAGGTAGTTGTTGGTGGTCTGGTGCAGCACGTGTTAGAGCAAATACCACACCGGTACAGCTCTGAAAATATTACCTTGAATGAGCATGATCTGGACCTGACAGCTGGGAGCCTTGAACAAGTTGGGCCTGAACACATTGTTTCCCGTATTCCTGAACCAGTCAGTGCTGAATATGAAAACATGGCTATCTCATTGGCAGACGCTGCCATAGAGCATGCTGAGAGTGCACATTTCTCCACCCGGTTTCAGGATGAGTGGGAGTTGATAATGCAGAAGGGGCGTTACAGTCCCATCGAAAATATCACAACCGAGCATGCCCGGAACCTGGCCGAGGTCCGGCGACGTTATGAAGCCCAGCTTCAGGCAGAAGAGTTGCAGCATGAACAGGAGTTGAGCACTCTACAGGAAAAGTATAGGGAAGCGCTCTTTAAAGTAGAAGAACTGGAAGCGAAGTTGGAGGGGTTGCAAGTCAGACGTGCCAGCAAACCACAGATCACCTTGACCCTGGAGGAAGACTTGAACGACATGCTGGATGACCTGGTGGCAAACCGTCTGAGAGAGATTCTGGCAGAACTGGAGGGCACCAGGGAAAAGCTTGTCAATGCTAATGAGGAGATGGCAGCCGTCAAGACGGAACACGTTAGGGAAGTGGATGCCATCACCGATGTCATGGAGAACATGGAGCGGCAGTACCAGGCAGAGATACAGACTCTGAAGACAGCTCATAGGGAGATGGTCTCAAATCTGCAGCAGGATTTTCAGGACCGGCTGAAGCAACTGAAGAAGGACCAGTCACTTGAGATGACCCAGTTGAATCGCCAGCAGGTCAACGAAAACCTACAGACTGAGCCTACTGTGGCAACAAGTCCTGACAAGATGGGTCAGGTAAGAACCAGTCGGGACTGGTTTATCCCACTGACATGTTGTGGACTGGTTTGGATGTTATCCAGTGCTTGGTTGCATCGTTCCCTCCCTGCTACTGTCGTGAACCTCTGGTCCCCGAATGAATTCCGTCTCCCTCCCTTTTTTTCCCTTGGGCTGCCGCATGCATGTCAGTGTTTCTACAACTCGAGCCGTGGCTGACAACTAAGAAGCTTCATAGCTGCCACCAGCATTCCAGTTTTTCATGCCTCACCCTCTAGTTTTGGAACACCCTCTGCTTTCCCTCACTTTTCCCTGGCATGGCTGTGACCATGCATGCTGACATGCACAGCACTGGCTTCATAAGCCCTGAGCATGTGCACGGTGGCGTAAGCCTGTTACCTTGGTAACACAACAGTTTCTGCAGTACTGTTACACTTATCAACACTCACTGTGAGTTCTAACTGCCCGAGACGTCGTGAGTTATTAGCATGTACATGTAGTCTTTGTGGCATGTATCGTGTAATATCCTATATACATATATTTATATATATCGCAGTGCTGTCACCACAATCAGCGTTTGTCAGCATAATTTTTATTTTGCTTCTATGCAACAAGCAGCAGTGGCATGAACAATTTTATGTTCTGATATAACTCATAATAAATGCATAATGTGCTGGTGTACTAACATTGGTGTTCAGTGTTGTTTTGTCAACTTGAAGGCATTGATCTGTGTTTAAGGCCATGTCCCAATTACATGGCTATGGCTGGAAATACATGTACTTCTATGGGAAATGGCTGCAGCTGCTAGCCATTGGCCACCATGTTGTCAACCGTAGCCAAAGACGTGTAATTCAGACAGTGGCTTAACATGGAACACAATGCTTTGTATTGTTGGAAGGTCCAGATGGAGTTTGGTATGATGCCAAGAAGCAAAACCTTTCCTTTTGCCATCAAACAGTAAGTTGTGCGCCCACAGCTAGATTTTGGAATTTGGACAAGTTGCAAAGAAAGCTGACTAGTTTAGGTTCTCTGCATTGAGGATTGCGAGTCTGATTTTGCTTTGACGCTGGAGGTGCAAGGTTAAGGTGCAAATTTCTTAAGGCATCATTTCAGAGTAGCATCAAGACCTGTTTGGTGTTAGTGATGATTGTTTATTGGTTATTCTTTCATTTGTGTACATGTACATTACTGTTGGTACTCGGTGTCATTTGCCCTTGAATACAGCATTGTTACAGAACCCACGGATGTCATTGCTGTACCTTCTTGTCTAAACTTTATTGTCGTCTTCATTGCAGAAAACTGTAATATGATTTTACTTTATAATAAAAAGCTGGTTCTTTCCTGCTTATGGGATTTATTTTGTAGTAATTTGAAAAGGCAGTTTACATTGAAAGTGCTGTTGTGTTTTTCTTTGGGATTCGTTTAATGTACTTCAGAGCTCTATTCAGGACATGCGCTCGAGAAGGTGTTCCCATAAGGGAACTTTTCTCTTATCCTGCCTTATTTGACTTACTGGGTGTAGCTATTCAGGACTGTAACAAAAACACTTGAAAGCCACCTTTCCGAAGCAGCTTTTAGAGAGTAGATTAGTTGGTCATAAGCTGTGAGCGTGCAGAGAAATTTTGACTTGTACATAGGATTTGTGTTGATTCTAATGGATATGCATGTATTATTAATTGACTCATTAGTTCTTTCAAACCTGCATGTTCATTATACCATCCATAGCTTATAATACATGTGTTGCCTCTTACCATTCATTTGCATGGTCAGTGGTTCAGTGTCATTGCTGCCACCCTGTATCAGCCCACAGTAATAATCTCATAATCCCTCTGTACACGTAAATTAGGAAGGAGTGGACATTGCTCCCCTTCCTTTTTCACCTTGGAAGAAAATTTTGGATGAAATCCGTAAGGGCAGTTGTTTGCCAGACACGCAAAGCCATGTCTCATCCTTCGTGGATCAGATATGGGTTGGAAAACTTCATCTTGTGAGTAGAATTTGTCAGTTTCTTGTTCCTGCTGTTTATTTTCCTATAAAGAGCTTCAGACAGAACATTGAGTCATCCCCATAACCCTTCCTTGCCCATCATAGGCAAACAAGAGCAATATTGTGCACTACTGGGTTTGGTAGTTGTTGGAACTACACACGTACTGAATTATAGTTATGTCGGAATCCAGTAGATTGTGGGGACACAAAAGACTCCTGTAATCTGCTATAAAATGTCATAACTAGAGAAATTGTCCCTTTAATGTGAGGCCAACCTACATCATCCTTCTGTCCTCTGGCAGAGATGTTGGCAACTAGAGCATTTGACAAAATGTTGAGGTCCTTCCCACTTGAATTGTATTGGGCGAAGGATTAGAAGATGTCTGTTTCTTTTGCGTAGATGCTTGTTCATGCTTGAAGTGTGTTACTTTTGAAGCTAGCAGTGCTCGCATGGTAATTACATGCATTTTCCCAAAACGGTATTTGACCTTGCAAAACTCATTCTAAGATACGTAATAATCTTTTGAAAAATATTGTGCACGTCTGCTTTGATATGTAGATAGAAGCTTAGAAATGTTTGCAATAAACTTTCTTTAAAAAACAACAGCCAACAACAGCGATAGAGCAAAAATGCTGTACATGTTTGTATGTACCAAGATATTGGCACCGTACTTACAGAGAGCTGAGTAACCCACAAACATTGCTGGGTTGACATCCATTCTTTGAATAAGCATGGAGGTTTAGCATGTCGGATATTGCTGTAACACAAACATAACCGCCGTTCATGGTTCATTGCATTGGGAAAAACAGACGTAGGAAAGACCTGATGGCAGATTAATATTGCGAACTGTGAACAAACTGGGCGACAGACAGGGTGACATACAGGCTGGCACACAGGGACCCAACTGGCTGAACTGAATGACCAATGGACATTGACAGTTATGTTGCTTGCAGTCAGATGGTAATTTGTGCATTGGGAAAAACAGTTGCAGTGATCTTGACTGCAATCATGCTGAGAGGGTTTGCTGATGGAATACCTCTGTGCCAATATCTGCAATGTTTCTGAATGGCTGAGTAAAGCACATCAAATCAGAGGACAGTTTCCTTTCATTAGCAATGGTAATAGCTGTTGCTCTGCTGTCGTGTAGACTGTTCATTCTAGTTGCACCAAACGAAGTCATGGAAAAATCACTGAAAGAGAATTTGTTCAAATAGTATTTTCTGAACAATCGTTTTTTGTACCTTGAGCGATTTTTCTCACTTGTTTTTCTGTTTCTGCTGATTTGGTACACTTTTGTTGTTACACTTCCTTGTATTGCCTCTTGAAGGAAGTATGTCTTGTGTTTATCTTGAAGAGATTGCTTAATCTGCAGCTTATCTGGAAGAGTCATTTTATTTTTGTCAGGATGTTTATTTGGTCTGCCATAACCTACATGTATGCTTGCAGCTTTTACCTTCCTCTTGTAATACACCCCGCACACTGTTGTATGTGAAGATGTGTACATGTATGTGCATTCTGTTGTGCTTTGAATTTTTATCGTGCATGAAGACAGTTGACCAACTCCCAATGCTCGGGATAATGACCAGTGATGTTATTTTTGCAAATCACACTGGTTTTCAACCCGTCATTTACTCTAGAATTTAACATGAAAACCGTCTGTAGAATGGCACTGTTCATGATCAAGATGATAGCGATTAGCAAACTATTTAACTGTCATCCAATATTGCGTTGGCGAATGTAAAGTAATTGTGCTGTACAAGTAGAGCACAGCCGACGCCGTCTCTTCGCACGCAGAGAAGTCAAATGAATCTTGGCGTGGCTGGGTGATCTCTTTAATATTTTCACACCACACAGTTACCTGTTTGCTGTCACTGGTCGACATCTTGAGGTTTGGGGCTTTGGTAGACTGCTGTGCAGTCTGTTCACATGCTGATTGTTCTAACTGTGTTTCTGTTTCCCTCCCCCCTTTTCTGTTCCCTTGATTCTGGGTTCATGGACATTTCACGACGAAATTTTTCTCTTTACTTCCTGATTACAATTCTCCCTACGCACATTGAATGTTTGCTTTTTTGTGCTATCCATCATCGCACCACTCTGACCTTCCATAATCACTACTTTTACCCTGTTGACCTTCCAATCCATGTTTTGTTCTCTCGACCGTCTTGTTGGTGCCTTTTCTCTCCTATGTATCGCCTTAACCTCTTTCATAAAACATCTCATCTCAACCACCTCTTCATCTTTTTCCCCGAACGCCCCTCTAACATTTATCATGCTGTCTATTTCATGAAAAAATTTTCATCTCATCTTTTTCTCCTCTGGCTACTTCTTTCTGGATCACCTGTTTGCTCTCCCCCAAACTCACCAACCCTATCCCTTGTCCACCTCTCAAATGAATCTGCCGCCACTAAAACACTCTCTATTCCTCCCCTTGTCTTGTTTCTTTGGCTCCTCTGCTGTCATCTTCCCTCCATTTGAAAAATCCTTCCCATCTCCCCACCCTCCCCTCCCCAAACAGGCGAGGAACAACGGTGACTTGGTGCTGCAGGAGAAGTCTCACCGGGAGATCTTGGAGGAGATGAGACGATCACACAACCAGGAGATCAAGGCGCTTGAGGAGGAGAAAGAGAAGGAACTGGACGAAGAGCGAAAAGCCACCAAAATCAGTAAGTCCCTGTCAGCTCTTGCCGCATCCTTTTAAGTTCAGAATTTCACATAGTTTTACCTTCATTCCTGTTCTTGTCAGGCTATTTGAAGCAAGATATGGGACGGAGAGGAAACCCCCCCCCCCCCGCCTTTGTTTTGGTCATTGTTTTATCAGAATCTCAGGAATTCTTTACAGACTTCTAGGGGGGATGTGTTAGGTAACAATAGTCTAGAGTGTGTATAGGGATTGGACAGGTAAGGGGGGGTATCCCTCCATCCCATATCTTGCCTGGTATATGTCAGGCTCCGTACTTCTGCAAAGCTGTCAACTCTTTTCCAACATACACTGGTCTGAAGTATTAGCTGAAGGTACGGCTCCTGCTTTTGATAGAAATACTCCACGTGTTTCCATCGTTTCCTTGCTCTTTTCACTGTTAGTGCTTGGAAACAAAAGCAATAAAGTAGAGAGCTCTTGAATCAACTTGTATCGAATGGATGCCCTTGAGCTCAATTTTCTGTGAAAAAACTTATAAAGACTTAACTACAAGCAGATGCCATTTGAAAAAAAGTGCCGCTAAAAAGAAATGAATTTAACACAGATCTTGGAGAAGTGGATGTTCAAAATGCTCATGCTGAAATGAGTGCTGAAAAAGTGTGTTCCGTCAGTGCGCATGTAAGCTGGTCCTTTTCCTTGAAGTTAGCCATGTAGGAGTGTGAGATGCCGCCGTGTTTCTATCTACTGCTATACACAGCTGAGTTAAGATAGGGGCAGTTTGCTATGGTTATCTTTCATCGAAACCCCTTCTTGTCACAGGCTTGTAGGAATTTTCTTGAAAGCCCTCTGAGATCATTCAAAATCCAGTTTTCAAGGATTCAGAAAGATAGAGTCAAACCACTTTTTGACACGGAACTCAATGCCTCTGGAAAGTTACTTGTACACTTATAAAGAAAATGTTTATGGTTTTATATGCAGTAGAAGATTTTGGATGTTTCAGAAAGGCTCTTAACCAAAAAGTTCAGGGTTGAAGGGTTCGCCGGTGAAACTGAAAAATTGGACTTGGCCAAATAGTGTCAACATGAGGATGAAGATTATCATTGTCATTATGAACAGTCAGAGCTTGTGTACTCAACTTGGCAAGTTTTTTCTTTTGTTGCATTTACAGAAGTAAAAGTTTTTGAAAAACAGTCTGGTGTATTTGAGAAGTTTCTTTTTTTTTCAGTGACATACATATGGAGAGCTGTCATTCTAATTTCACTTTTAGTGTACCTTGCATTCCTCTGTATGTTTTATCCTGTGCATTGAAGGACTTAACAGTTTGCACTTGCGTGGATTTGGTTTTTTAAAAAAATACTTTCTTAACCATTTAATCCCTGCCCAAATACACTCCCGATGTATACAATCACCACGTAGCCATTGCAATGCTGAAGAAAACCCACAAGGATGAGTTGGAGAAGGAGAAACAGATGCTCCGACAGATGCTCTCCAAGGAGGGAGGTGCACCCCTCCCGCCCCTGGCCAAGAAGGACAAGAAGCATGTCAAGCCCTCCAAACGAGCCACCGGTTTGTTGACAGCCAGTCCCTGAAGTTCAAAATCATTGCCGCTTCTTGGGCTCTTTAGTTTTCCCGCCAGCTTCTGTGGCTGCAGATGGCTGTACTTCCAGGCCAGTCGAGTAGTTTGCACTGAGATGCCGCCCTCTATGGTGCACGCGAAGGGGTGCTGAGGAAACTAACAATGTCTTGCAATGCGTGGTCACATTTCTAAGCTTATACTCTATTAAAAAAATGAAACTTCATATTAAAGGAAAGTTAAAGAAATAAATGAAGTTGAAAAATAGATATATATAAGAGAAAACTGATGAGTGGAAGGGGCTTCTTAGTTCCCATTTGTTAATGTCCAACTTTTGACTCAGTATGGGCTGTTGATACTGGCTTCTGTTTTATGCACAACTGTTCCTTGATTTCTGTGGTCATATGAAAGTTGCTCGGTAATTGGTTTTTCAGGTACATTACTGGGATGAAATTTTCTCCAACTGCGTTTAGCGTACACACAGTGTGTGTGGATATCTGGTGATTTAAAAGGGAAAATAGAGGGTTTCTTTTCCAGTTACCTGAATTTGTTTTGTCCCTGCACCCACTCTCACTCTCTCTCTCTCTCTAAACTCTCTGATTTTCCTTTCATCTTCACCCTTTCTTGTTTGCTTTATTGTAGTTGTTTGTAGTTGCTCTTGTTCAATGATCAACAGTGAACAATTCCACAAGGATCAAAATATCATGCCCTCTCTGAGTCTAATGGTTTTTTGCATTGAACCAGTGACCCGACTTCTAAATTTTTTTTGGCTGGCTTCTGAAAAGCAGTATAGAGCATAGAGCGTTGTTTGAGCACATAGCAGTTAGAGTGAATGCCACCCTATCTGCTTTTATTCTTCAGAATTGATAGCAACATTGTAGCATTCTAGATCACAACTTGTGTTTGCTTTTACACCTGTTACTGCTTGTAGTTTCTTTTCGCATAGACTTTCATTTTTTTAAATATAAATTGGGTATCTCGTCTACACTGTCTCTGCACAAAAATAAAGTTCCTTATCCCTTTTTACAGTCCTTAGTAGAATTTTTATGTACTTGATAGGATGTAAGATCAATTCTGGTCACTCTTTTCAACACAACTGTTGACGTGATGAAGACTTGGCTTCATGTTTAATGTCATACAAGATGGAATCTGCCACTGTAGTACATCCAGGTCATTAATGCAAGAGAGCCAACAAGATGTGTCATTTAATTCCTCCCTAGAGAGCATTTCCAATCTTTTAGCACCTATTAATTTGGATTACACCCTGAGAGGCTTTTAAGTCACTTCATAGATTAGCTGCTGTGGAAGACGATTAGCATTTCTTGATTTCGGCAGAAAAAAAATTCGGTACATTTCCTGGTCAGATGATTACGAATTTGGGCGTACAATAAAATTGTTTGTTTCTGCATTACAGTTACATAAATGGTGGTTTACAATTTAATGGTCAGGTTAAGAGTACCATTTACTGGTGTGGTGAATGTTCTCTGGAAATCTGACTGCCCTTTGACATGAGTTTTGACCTGTGACCTTTGACCTTGCTTGATCCTCAGGTATAACAGCTCTGCACAAGGCCCACAAGCAGGAACTGGAGCAGCAGCGTGCTGACATGCTGCAGAATGTATCCAATGATGTGGAAGTGGTCATGAAACGACACAGGTAAGAGGACCAATTTGGATCATATAGTCTCTCATGTGAGATAGTAACATGGAAATGATAATCTTGACAGAAACTGCATTGGATACATTGAAATATATATGGGTTGCTCTCGTACGTGGCAGATTTTTCAGGCGTGAAAGTAAAGATTCAGAATCTTCGGATCTGCAGTGGTTGGGAAAGTCAGTTGAAGGAATGACTTTATTGGCACCTCAAAACAGACTGGTTTTAAGTTAAAAACCTGCAAAACTTCAAAAAATAAGTTATTATTTATCTGTGTCGGTGGTTTTCACTTTAACTTCATCCTTGACCTTTATTGATTCATTTATGACAACATTACTAACGCTGGTATGTTTTCCCAACAAATGATCGTCAACCTTTCGTGTGGATTGTTTCCTTGCATACAACTTTTATTAGGTCAACTTGCACGATTGTGCTCTCAGGTCAGTTTGAATGTACAGCATTGATGTCGAAGAACAGTTCCAAATGGTGCAGTAATGCTGCGTTGCACGATTTGTAGGATGTGTATTCACTGTACATTTCACTGTTTCAAATTCTTGAAAGATAAAAGTGTACACCGAATGGACTAGGTGCACCACCTGTAGAATATGTTTTCACTGTTTTTTCTTCAAGAATGAAGTGATCTGTGATATATTGCATGACAGAATTGTTCATCACTGTCCTCTTTGTGATGTGTTCTTGTAGCATCTGTCATCACAAAATCTCTTTGTCATATTTTCAATATGTGCTTCGGTCACACAGGTGTGTTTTTTTTTATTTCATACTTTTGTGATCACATCTGGACTGCTTCTGTCGAATTGTTATTTTATCAACTGTTCACAAGGAGACCTGTATGTTCTTTGTATTTGTCAAGCACTGTTGTCCATTGTGGCTGGATATGATCCAGAATGCTTGACTGTTTTCTGACACCTTTCATGCGCCAGGAGTATTGGCTGTTAACTCTTCAGATCGTAACTCCAAGTGCCGTCTGATTGAGAAAAAAAAAACATTGTCTTCTTTTTAGAACTTCTTACCTTTGACTCAAGATCATTCGCAGGATTATTTTCTGTAACTCTGTATTGCCTTTTGCAATATCCAATATCAATTGACCGTGTTGTCCTAATGTTGTTTTACAGTTTGAAAATGCTTTTTCTCGTAAAACAATGAGTTTTCTCTCTGGCCACCCAGGGAGGTAATCACCAAGATGGACCAGGAGTGGCAGATCATCTCAGACAAGTTCACCCATGTCTGTGCAGAGAACAACAGCCTCAAGAAGCAGGTAGAGACTCTGCAGAAAAGCCTCTCTGAGAGCCTGCAGGAGCTGAAGTCCTGGCGGGCTCAGGTCCGCCAGCTGATTGGCCAGAAGGCAGAGGACATGGCGGCCTTGAAGGAGCAGATTGGAGAAGGGAGCAGGGGAGGCAGTGATGGGGATGAGGGTGGGAACCAGGAGGATTGGGGAGTGGACAGCAACGACAATGAGAGGAACCCCTTGCAGGTTGGTTTGGGAGTTTGGGGGATTGCAGGGCTCAAGTTATTTTCTACAGATCTTGCTTGGGCTCTCATTTAATGGATGTGGGGAAAATGCTTGGCAGAAAAAGGTCACCAGCTAAAATGTTGTTTGATTTGATTTGTTTTAGTTTTAAAATGTGCTCAGCAGGCTACCTTGCTGAACAACATTTTTTCCCAAGGAGTGCAAGAAAATTTCACCAGTTAGACCATTTTGGTTGGAGCACTCCCTACTCTGGCGTTGTTTTTCACCAAGAGTGAAGCTTGGGTTAGCTCTCCTCTTTCTTTTGAAAAGGCAGAGTTGGACAGTCTATGGTGAAATCATCATTGAAAGTTTAGCTTTTGGCTTGGTATCAACATTGCTGATGAGTGGTTGCATTCGTGTGGAGAATGTTTGAATTAAATATAACTGCTTTTGTGCTCCTGAAGTGGGAAACTCTTACACTGAGTATCATCTTTGCCTTTATCTTTGGTAGGTGTTGCTAAGATTTCGGGAAGCTGAATTGAAGTGCACCAACGATGAGATTAACCAGCTTACAGAGGCTGTAGAAAAGGCTGAAAGGGTAGGATGGAAAAAAATGTTGTGATGGGATTTTAAATCACTTTAACCTACTAGCGTTGTTTTGAATCTTGAATTGAAAAATCTGGACTTTGCTTCAGAGCCTTGAAAGTGTCGGTAAAATGTGACAGATTTCTCCATCAGACCTGACCTTCTCTTATCACTGCAACAAACCTCCCCTATATCCCCACAGCAACAGACCAAAGTGCTGGAGCAGAATGTGTTCCTGGAGGGGCAGCACCAGTCACAAGAGGAGCACATCAAGCAGCTGATGGTGGCCCTGGAGGAGCTACAGCACCAGGTGGAGGTGGTGCGGACCAGCGGGGAGGGCCAAGCTGCCCAGGACCAGGTGGCAGAGACGGAAGCGGCATCAGCGGCCAGATCCGGGCACGGCAGCGGCGAGGCCAAGCAAGACGTCAGGCTCAGGTCATGGATTCCGTTCCTGAAGAGAGGTGAGATGATGAGAGCTCTTTTTGTTGTGTGTTTCAAATTTATCTTTGGAAAGCAAAGGATATGCAGGGAGGAGAAGAGTTAGGAGCCTCAGAACCCAGACCTTGGCTCCAGCCAAGCAATCTGTTGGGAGCCAATATAAGGCCCCTTGAGACAAGGAAGGGGGGCATAGCACACCATTGACTGTACTTGAGTGTATTACTCATGTGAACTCAAATATTTTCCCGAGGGTAGAATGGGGGCGGGGTGTTACAAACCCGACCCCCAGTTAAGCAAGAGTATACTCACTCAGACTGGGAATAAATCCTGGCATCGCATGGTAATTATTAAATGGTGGAAAGGTAGCTGTTGATGGTTAGCATGATGTGATCCGAGACTAATGCGCGAGCAACAGTTCCTGCACCTGTGAGTAATCAAGGGCAATGCATGCATAAACACAGCCACATCAATGTGATGTGGCACGACATGGCCCTCAAATGCGAGGAGGACTTTGGACACACTGGATCCGTGGAAGCCAAGTTGAAAAAGGCAGAGGCTGACATGCCCTTTCCATACATGTTCACAAGTATGAGTCAGGACTAGAGAGCCCTAAGAGATGTTATCTTTTTTCTCTTTATTTCCTGCGTGTCTTGTCTTGTGGACACGTGGAAACGATTGAGTCTCAACCTGGGGATGAAAACAACATTCAGAAGACTCTGTCAGAAAACACAGAGCAGCAGTGCCATTCGTTGTATCTAAATACTGTCTGGTTTGCTTTGAAAGACCAGTAGACCGAAGAAGTCGTACTCAATGTTTATGTATTTATTTATCTCCATTCAGAGCGAAGTGACTCGACTGGAAAAGGATCCAGAAGAAGGGCCGGGTCTGATGGGACCCAGTCAGCTGCCAAACTCAAGGTGGGATTCTCATGTTCTCTCTGATTAGTGAGAAAACTTGCCCCCCCCCCGTTGTAAAATGTAATTCACACTAAGATTGTACACTTTACTGCATTCACATTATATCAATTGTAAGACCATACACTAGTAGTTCACCATTAAGCATACTTTAATTTATACACTGTAATATGGTTATTTTTGATTAACTTTGCTTGCTTTTACTTGATCTATTATGGATTTGTGTATTTAGCACAGTAGCATAGAATGTTTAGGCTCTGCTCACTGTTGCTGTGAAATCAGAATAAGTTGAGCGAAATTTAAAATTTGACGTTTCTTGCGTTGTGCAGAAGGGTGCTGCCACGACAGAATGAACTCTGGAAATCTCAGACTGAAATCTTGGACAACTCTCACCGACCGACCAACCTGCAGAGGAATCTTAAGGATGGCACACGAAACTTGTCAGCATGCATGGCCTGCCCTTGGTTCTTTGTGCCAGGTCTCCAAGGACCCGTAAAGATGATGCCTGTCGCTCACCAGAGACTGCCTCAGCGTAGGCACCGGTTGTCCCTGTATCGGGAAAGGATAGAGGGGGGGGGGATGAAATATGGAGGGTAGGGGTTGATCAGAAGTGTGTATTCTCACGATCTGTGACGACCAACGGCCACGTAGTAGAGCTGACCAATGCCATTGTGAAAGACAATGTTGAATATAATTTTTGTTTTCCAAAGCAATTTAGAAAGCTTGTTTGTAATTTCTACCTCAAGTCAGATGCCAGATGAAAGCAACTGATGAGTGCCTTGATTTCAAAGTTGGGGGAAGAACTTTGGAAATGCCGCTGGGTGCATGTCTCGTGATTTTGATGCTGGTTGCAGTTACTTTAGGGAAATCATTCAATCTTAGCAGTGCCCTGCGAGTGGCTTTATCTCCATTTATCTTAGTACTGGTGAAATAAGATCATCTGTCTGAATGTTATGGTTATCTGGCAGTGATCACGTGCACTTCTTTAAGCCACTGGGCAGTCACCGGACATGTGTGTTGTTACAGTCACAACTATGCAAGTCAAATGAAGCTGGGTAAAGAAATAACAGCAAATACTTCTAGGGCACTGCTAAGGATAAGGAAAAATGCATAGTTTGAAAGCCACTTACAGTCGCTGACATATTTGTATGTCACCAGGACAAGCGGTATGCTCCTGCCATTTGTTCCTTCCAAGTGCAGTGCTAAATTGAAAATAAACATCCATGATCGTAATCATATACACTATCACCTTGTCAAACGAGCACAAAATCATGTATGCGTCATGGGTAAATAAAGATGTTATTGGTTTTAGTATAAATTTGGATCAACTATTTTTATCATTGTAAAACACAGTTCTTTGAGGAGGACTTCATGTGAATGTACGTACAGCAGTTGGAGTTGGCAATTCCTTCTTGTGAGTCGGCTTAATTGGTTGGTTGGTCATGTTGTTTATCATGAAATGTTATTTGAATAATTACAACAGTGTGCTTACTGAACAGACATCATTCTTTGTTAGTCACATTGAAACTGTTTAAGCAGGGTGTGATTTTAAAATTAATTTCGTCCAGAAGGGGTGGGGAGAGGGAATTTTGGGTATTTTGCCCAAGTTCCGTCTCCATATTGGGTTGTTTCATGGTCAGAAATAATACAACAGGGCCAGAGCCATTGGTTTGGCTTTTGGGTTACAGAGTGCTACTGGAACTAAGGCTTTGTTCAAATTACTTGGCTGCGGCTTGAAGTTACACGCAATTCTATGGCAGTGGCTGCAGTCACTTTGCTTGGAGTCATGCGTATGTGTAAATTTCAAGCTGCAGCCTAGCAATTCATCTAGGCATATGAAGGGAGCTGAAACTTAGGTCTGGGGTTTGGGAAAAGAGACGCTTCAATCTTGTTCCCAGAATAGAAATAAGTATCCACCAAATCTATGCTGTAAGTTACCAGTCTAAATGTGCGAAAGGCTTGCTGTTGGATTTTGTAGACCTGCATGAAGATATAGCCCAAGGGTGTTTGTCAGTGCCTGGCTTTGTCTCCATCTGAGGCTTTGTCGCTGAAATCAAAACCGGTCGTGGACCCATAATGTTCAAATTAAGTAAAAAATAGTACATCTGTGCTTGGATCGATAACTTGTATTCTGATATGCCATTATTGAGCTAATGCCTTTAAAGTCGGGGGCCAAAAACCAGGCAAAGCTTGAGATGGAGCCAGGTATTTGCACACTCCCTGTGTGTCAATGTCATACTAAGTTATTTGTCAAGGATTGTGAAGGAGAAGAGGGTTTAGCTGTATGCAGATGACCATATAGCAATTCGCAGTGCTTTGTTTTGCAAGCATCTTCTATTTCTGTACATTATGCCTAGTGACTGTTCTTCTCTATGCAACGAGTCAGTCTAGAACAATCAGTTAGGACCAAACGAGGGCACAGAAGCTTGTTTTGGTTTGGTCATAGTGTTTCCCAGTCAGCGAATCAGATTGCTTTTGTTACCAGCATACTGCATTCACTCCATCCGGATAAAGTGCTTGAGCACGTAGGTAATGATCTCGCGTCAGTTCATTTTTAAATGTCCAACGTGAATTTAGGTGGCAGTTTTTAGCTCGCATCCGCTCGGTTTTGTTTTACGCTTTTTTACATGAGAGTTCGACCAGTTTTGAGTTTCAAGAGAAAGAGCTAGCGCTGTAGCCTAGCGTATTAGTAATTTGTACAGAAATACAGCCATAAACTGTGCCTTGGAAGGGTTTTTGTGCTAATATATTTTATATAAAAAAGAGTTGCTTCCATAAATGAATCATGTTTTTTAATGAGATAAAATGTTTGTATTCTTCACATGTTATGTGGTAGTTACATGCAATGTGCTATCGTGGTTGTTGTTAGCAACATGTATGTCGGGAGGAGGGGGGAATAGGGTAAAATGACAGGGAAATGGGCGGGATATGTCCCTGGACCATCATAGAGGAGCCTTGAAAACACATTCATAAATACCTGAGACAGTTTAGCCATTGTTTGTTGTTGAGAGCCCATCGGACAGCCGGTCGTAAATGGTTGATAGAACACCAGCAGGCTGTGTACCAATCTCAGGAGATTGTTTATAACAACTTACAAGAGGAACACATCATGACATGGCTAGAGCAATGTTTTAAAAACTTGTTTTCTTCCAAAATGTACTCAAAATGATGACGGGGAATAAATATGTGCTTCGTCAGTCTTGAATGTCATTTATGACCTGCTCAGGAGAATGGGTGCTGAAAATGCCTGAGCCCAAGGCGAGGGGCAATATCAGAATCCATTCTCTGAGCTGGTCTTAGTCAATGTTTTTGACAGGCCAAGCGCATGTCCTAGTAATAAAATTGTGTCATCTACATTTTGCAGGTGTTTCTTGAAAGGCTTCCCAGAAAATGGGTGGGGAGTTCAAACAGCAGCCTGTTTCCAAAGACCTGTTACAGTTTAATCCTTTGAGATACATATGTCCAGTGCTCTAGCAACACTTGTATCAATCCAATCAATGCATATTTTCAATTATATTCATTTTTTTCTGTTGGTATGCATGAGCTAACTTGCCAAAATGCAGGGTTTTCCTTTCCATAGCAGGGCATGGGTTGTTACTTCTGATGTCCAGTGTTGTCGTCATACCATCTCAAGGCCAGACACAAGACCATTCACAGGGTCAGTCACAAGTTACAGCGTGAATGACAAGGGGATGCATGTGTTGCATTTCATTTGAATAGCTTGTGATTTAATTTAAATACAGACTGGAGGTCTTGTGTTGGCCTCTTTGATGGACTTGTGGGGTCTTGCTGAGGTTAAAGGGGGCCGACGACCATACTACTAATTTCGTTCAGTGTTTTTTTTTTATTTCTCATAAAAAAAGCACATCGTGCATAAGTTCTGGGCAGGAAAGCTTAGGAAGGATGAACAGAAGGTTTTCATGCCTTCAGTATGTGGAAAGAAGAATCCTTAACCTGGAACATTTGTAAGGTCAGAATAATATTAATGAAGGTATACTTCTGTATGTTTTGTGCCCATGATATTGATTTGTATTTGGTTGGTTCTTGATATGAAATGTTGCTGAAACTTCTAGTCCACCACTACAAAACCGAAAGACTATTATTAACCCAGCGTTCTACCTTTATAGGCAAACATTCAATTTCACAAGCTTGAATGGCAAATTATATTCTGAAATTGTGAAATGAATCTTAAGAATTTTTTTAGTAGTGTTGTGCTTTCAGTAAGTCTAAATTTTAAAAACTCTACTCCTGTTTTAGATGATTTCGGAAATCTAAAAGGGCTTATTTTACCCTCGCCACCCTCAGTTTATTCACCCAATTTCATCTTAGAATGTGTCAACTGAAATTTATTCAAATGGTAAGAAAAGCCATCACCTGTGGGGGAAGATGCCTTGTAACTGGTAATACGCTTCTTAATTTGAAGGAACACCACATTTGTTTTAGTGATGCTTAAATCGAGGTGACGGCTAATTTGTGTATTCAGGTTGTCTTGGTTTGGAGATTTTCCACGTTTACCTTGTCCGACGGACGTAATACTTTAATATATAATGCATATTTCAGGCTGTTCTCTGTGTTTGTTATCAAGCTTTAAAAGGTAGAAATTCGTTCAATATACATGTTGAAATCCTTGAATCTACTTGAGGAGAGAGAAGTTTTGTATAGAGTAGAGCATGTATTGAATAGGGTAAAATACTAATTGTTAATACACTCGCATGCGGGCATTGTTCCATTTAGATATTTTTTTTTTTACTACTTTAGTTAACTTATTAATAGACGCCAAGGAGCAAATTGCCTGAATTGTTTAATAATCAGGTTTCTTTTTTTTTTGGTTTGTTTTTCAAGTTATACACTCACATTTAATATAGATATAACAGATTGTGTCTCACTTGTCTTGTATTTATGCTTAACTTTCAAAGAAAATAGTAAATTACTACCCATAATTTCATAAGAACATGTATACAATTGTATTAAAATGCAAATCAAATGAAAGAAATTGTTTCATTGTTTTGTTGCTTTATGATACTGAAATTCATCCAAAACCTCTTGTAGAAAACCCACATTACTGACATTTTTTACAAAAGTTATGTTATATCGGGAAAACGAGAAGAACTTGGTTTTTTTTTTACAGGAGTATCATACCATTTCTAAGGGACGCTTAAAGACCATTATCGGCAAACTAAATAGGAAAAAAAGTTTGATTTGTTGAAGGATGAGGTTAAAACAAGTCGGCCCCCATCTTAAATTGAAGAAGTTACTTGTAAGACTACCGAAATGTCAATAAAAATGCGCATTTATCCTGACTCCCTTTTTGCAAAGTAAAACCTTTGTATTCATACCGAGGATGAGATTGAAAGGAAAGACGCGATCCAGTTGATCTATTAACCCTAACTCCCTAGGGTGTGTGCAAAATCATATTAAAATTGGAGGATTCAGGGCTGTTAGGGTTAATTAATAATGGAGTCGGATTTTACATATTGCCCTACGGCAAAGAAGTAATTTTTGTATTGCGCCCCCTCTCTTCGACTTGTACCTGAAGCATGGTTCCCACGTACACGCGCACGTAAAGTAAGGACAAACGTGAAAAATAATGTATTGGTCTGGTACTGTTCGAAACAAGTTAAGTGATATCGTCTGCATCAGTCTACCACCGCTGGCTTGTCTTTTCGTAGCTTGCTGAAGTTGAGTCGGACGCGTACAAGTACAAGCACCAACCATTCGTTTGCCAGCTTTCTGTGCCTGGACGGTCTTCTGAGGAATTTTTCATGTGAAAATTTCAAGACAGCCTTGTGTCGGAGTGCTTTATGGGGATACCTGTGTGAAGAGAAACCGGTGACTCTGGAATAATAACAATCTCGCCAAATATGCTCGTTGTGACTCGAACAAATGATGGAATTAGACCAAAGTGCCGCACCGAAGCAACTGGTATTCGCTAAGGTACGAGAAGAGTACGGAACATTAGGCCTAGATGCTTAACAGTAAATTAAAAACATGTATATTTTTGTTCACCTAGCACTGCCTGTGTCACCAAAGAGTTCCATGTACGACGCCGCTTTATACCCTGTGCACAAACTCTGTGAAACTGGTCTGAAAAATTTTGTTTTCTGAGTGAACGACTTGGTTTTTTTCCCTCCTAAATTGAACTTTTCTGGCATGTTCTGGGCATGGTTTTGGTTTCTGACGGCTAGTTTAGGGACTGGCGTCCGTGAATGCGTATGGAACTCTTCCCCAATAGGGCCTAGGCCTACATGATGTACATGTAGGCCTACACATGTAGGCCCAGGCCTGGATTGGGGAATAAGGACACCAGTAATTCTTCCCTACAGTGACTTAGTTCTTAGGGGCCACTCAAATTTTTCTCTGTTTTTTGAATTTTGACTTTTTTTCAAATTTTTTTGACCCCCCTCAATTTCGATGTAAATTCAAATACATATAAAAATCTATAATGCAACACAGTGTGACAAGATGAAGGCTGGAATTGGAAGAGCTACGGCTATGCCTACAGTCAACTGCATCTCTACGCACTTGCATAGGCTATATATATGTATTAGAATGGAGACATAGACCTACATGTAGCTTTAGCCAACAGATTTGGATACAGTTTGCTTCTGTCCAGCTAGTCTTGGATTCAAGGTGATGAACATTTCACCGTTATTAGCAACTGGTGTTCAACGTTCACCTGTCTGTATATAGAAACAAAGTTGAAAAAGATTGCATTTTTGGAATGCTGACGCGACATGTATTTCAGGCAAGTCAGAAAAATAATTTTTTCTGGATTTTTATATAAAAAGTGAATTTCGATTTTCAAATTATTTCCTTGACCCACCCACCCACTATTAAAAAAAAAGTTGAAATTTAAAAAACATTGAAAATTTTGAGTGGCCCCTTAGGCTAATAGCCATCAGAAAGCAAAAACATATCCAGAAAAGTCACAGTTGAGGAGGGAAAATATCAAACTTTGTATACTGAGAAAAGACTTAAAATTTTTTAGACCAGTCTCATAAGGTTAGTGCACAGGGTGTCCGGATCAGATCCCGGAAGTTGACATAGCTACATCCGGTGCAAGTCTTGGAATGGGCATGTTTCAAAAGTCCCCAAATCATGTCGGACGGAATTTGATAAAAGAAACTGTAACAGTTTTTGTTTTAGAGTTCATGCAAATGTTATTTTTTTTCCAGACAGCACAAATGACTCAAAGTAATGACACATGACATTACTTCCAAATTCAACACTTTTCTTTATTTGTTATAAAGAGTAATGTTAACATGTCGGACGGAATCGATAAAAATGAGCGTACTCAAAATTTCATGAACAAAATCGAATGTTATCAAAAGTTGAGGGGATATCTTTTTCTGTGTTTTATGTGAAGAAGAGTAACTATCAACACTTGTATTAAGACAGAGCTTTTGTTTACCAGACCTTGTCATTTTTAGTTTGGCTTGATTGAACCAACACCATGTCGGACGGAATCAATCATGTCGGACGGAATTGAAATGTTGACCAAAAACAAAGTTCAAAGAAATTGGTTTTTAATGATAGAGGCCTTTAGGTAGCTACCTGTGCTTACTAACTTGGCAATTAAATTGAATAAACAGACAAGCTTCTTGCAATTATTTGAGAAAGTTGCCTGAAATTCCGTCCGACATGTCGCATTCCATCCGACATGTTTTTGCAGTTGATGTTTAAGTGGAATGTACATGTACAAAAACAAATAATAAATTGTATTTTCAAGCAGGTCTCTAAAAATTGTCATTCAGGCCCACATTCTATACAAATTTAAGTTTTAGAAAGTAAGAACAGATTCTTACCAGTAACTTCACTTTAATACTGAAATTACAAATGAAACAAATTTTCAAAGACAAACTGTAATCAATGTCATCACTGGCAAGATACATGTATGTTTGGATGGTGCTTTAAATTTGTAAACATTCAAGAAAAAAGTCATTCTGTTTAAATGTGAAATGCTTAGTAAACACATTAAAAAAATTACAGGCTTTTAAGGAAGATCAGTACCTATTTCGCATTAAACATTGTTATCCCTGACAGATACCTGTAATAATCTTATCAGCTACTGATGCTTTCTGAACAGAACAATACATTACTGAGTTTCATCAAAGCTGTACGTATGCCAGATACCCCAATACAAAGTTATTTATGTTTTTCCTGTTTCAACATCATACACTTAAACATGCAGGTTACTTTGAAAACTTTTCAGCAAAGATTCGCTTGACCTCTCTGAAATCTCTGTCATTCATAATGAGCGTTGATGTCCTTGAAAAGAAAAGTGGGTATGGTGCCTCTAGCTTGTAGAATATGTTTTCTACATCCACCCAGGACACATCGCTTTTATTTCTAAAAGCCACCAAGCTTGCAAGTTTAACGACAAGTATAGGCTTGTGCTAGGCCACACCTATTCATGAGCCCATGTTTGGCCTAGCCCTTAGCCTGTTCAGGCTCATGAGTGTCACATGCCTATCACATGCACATAGTTCTTCATATTACATGCCTATCACATGTTTCATCCCAGTGCTGCATATCTTGCGTATAATGCATAATGTATCATGAACGTGTAGGTAGCTTCAAAAGTCATTCACAATCTTATTGAGGCCTATCAAAATTGTACTAACTGAAACTCAAATACTTTTTGAATTCTGTTGTAAATTCCTTTATCCAGTAATATCTGAACAGAATAAACTTTTGCTACTTGAATGCAAATTTTTTGTAATGAATGTAAGGTCCAATTCTATCCGACATGCATCATTCCGTCCGACATGATGTCTGCATGTCGGACGGAAAAACACTTCTTTTCATTATATCTCTGAAAGTGAAAAGGAGAAATTTAAAAAAAATGGAGGTTATTTTTAATGAGTCTATTAATTGATACTTTGCAATAGTCACACTTTTATTAAAGTGGTTGGGAGAAAAAAAACTTTTTTGGAACCTAACCCATGTCGGACGGAAATCATAATGACAAAAAACATTACTTGGAATGACTTTCTAAGATTTAATACAGGATGGTGTAGAGGAAGTGAATATTGTTTAAAAACAATCTGAATAATTGTTTTTGTTGAAAAAAAATAAAAAGTTAAGGCAATTGTACTCAGTTGAGAAGGATCTTCTTACATGGGAACAAATTCCGTCCGACATGCATTAATTTCACTGACCCAATTATCAAAACCAAATATCACCAAGAGAAACATATAAATTTAGCTTTTTTCATAGAAAATGGCAAAATTTGGTTAACACGCTTCAAAATAAATTACATATTAATCTTGTTCAAGGCTTTTAGAAATTTCACCCCTGTGATGACCATTTTTGAAACATGCCCGAATGCACAAAAAACAAGGCTGTGTCGTCATGAAGACCTACATGTCATGTATATGACATTGTACATGTACCGTACATACGCTGTTGGCCTGGATGCCGCGTCCGTAACCAGCGTTACGCTGGTTCCCAATTAAGCCTGTGTGCTTTCGTACTGTGAGTTGGTAGTAAACGGGTACTTGCCCATTCCCATTCTCTTTCCACGTCGCCTTTCTGATTTTCGTTATCACTGCATATTGCTCGTCCAAAACCTTCCACTTCCTCATTTTTCATTGTTTCATCTGAAACTACATGTACGTGTGATATGACAACGAGACCTATACAGTGCGTAAGTACACGAGTATGCACCATCGAGTTTCGCGCGTAATGGCTGCCGTTTTGGTGCAGTGCGTATAATCAGTGAATTGTTCACATAACCCTTGCCCCGAGGGTGCAGCGCTTCCTTGATGCTATGCGGGATCAGGATCCAGTGTAAACGCAGCACGGATCTGATCCCCCTCACTTGATTGCTCTCGTCGGATCTGATCCTCCTTTGCAGGATCAAGTGTAAATGCAGTGCACTAGAGAGTACATGAACTAAAATGCACTAATACACTAACACTACCGGTACTAATCACGTGGCTTGAAAGCATTTAAATTTTAATTTGACCGTGAGTTACAGTAACAAACATGCATACCAAGTGCCACTTTCTGAAATGCTTGAATTTCAAACTCTCATTCATTTTTCCTGATACCGGCACATACATGTACATGTAGAATTCCCTATGGCTTGTACATACATGTATACTGTACGTACATATGTGTGGGGGCCTTTTTTTTGCCTGACATTGTTTTGGGGAATAACATACATGATCATTGTAGTTTTGCAGCCTGTTAAAAAAGATTCTGGACATCCTAAATGTGATTGTTGGTTTCCTGCACTTTACTGCACTTTCTGTTGATGGAAGAAAGTGGCGCACCAAAATGGTAACGGTATAAATTTGTGAAAAAGACAATGGCAGTAGCTGATAAGTGATTCACATTTGTAATCTGAATTCCAGTTGGTCCCCAGTGTTTTGAGATTTGATTTTGATGGCATCTTTTTCTGGAGTTATCACCGGGCTATGTCCGTAAATGTGTGGAAGCAAGCAGGTCTGATCAAAGTGAGATAGTTGTCAAGGTTGGATGGCCCTGTGTAAGCAGTCTGCAAACACTGATAGTGGTCACAATTTAATCTTAGACTATAAGTATATTTACTTGTGTAACACATACTGTACATGTACATAGATGATCGTGATACCAAAGCCGACTACTGAAAGTATACAGGTGCATGTCAGAGATGATAATTATTAACCTTCCATATTGGCTCATTCAGAGTATTTATTAATACAGTTCAGAACAGGCTTTCCCCTTCCTGTTCAATCTCAAACTGCCCACCTTAGTCGTTTTAGTAGCACTGAAGAAAGTAAGGGAAACTAAAGGAAAAAAATTACATCAAAATTAAAAGTCTCAGGATTTTATGGAATACATACATGTACACATAGTTCACTGTAGATGCATTTGGTCTGACGAGCAAAGAAGGCAACTGTGTATGTACCGGTACTTGTGCACTGTAGAAATTTTGAGGCCCCGTTTAGCAACACACACATTTGCTGTGAGCAAATTATGTCCTAGTTTACAGGCCTTGGTTTACAGAATTCGGAGGCCAGTTCACACTTGGTGCAAGCTTGAACACAATAAGAAATAGGGATTTCAGATCAAATGTTTGTTTTCCGACTTCTTAAAAGCTGAACTCATTTTAACTTGTTCCAGTTTTCATTGCAAGTGTTTTGTGACATCAAGTTCACTTTGTTTCAGCATTCATCTGAAATATGGACCAATCTTAATACCGGTATTTACAGATGAATAGGGGATGGAGCATTTAGAGTCTGGTCTTGTGATGACAGATTTTAACATCTGTTTGAGACAGGCACTCTAGGGTCGTGCCAAACCAAATAGAATTAAGAGCAACGCGGGTCGATCCAATTAACATTGGGTTTCAGACAGGTTTGGCCCATGAAAATTTCTGAAACCGAGGCTGTTTTCCAATACTCAACTTCGGCTCCTTGGGATATGAATTTACCCTTGATATTAAATCTGCCAATTGACAATATCAAATATGGCACTGGTAGCATGTAAGTACAGTGTACACGTCTGCACAGAAAGGGCACGTTAGGAGAGAGAATATACATGTAGAGCATGTGCCTCATCAGTTTTACATCTGCATACATCTTCTCAACAATAAATTAAAAATTAATAGAATAAAGCAGTAACGGGGCTGGGGGAACGGGGATGGAACGCATCATTTTTCACGACTCTGTGCTTAGAAACATTCATGTGTCATGTTATACACGTTGTCATTACAGTGTGTACATGTACGTGTACAAATACCAGTATGCTGTTACAGGCACTCTTTATTGTCAAGTGTTGTGCGCTGGCTTGCAAATGAGTGCATACACTTACATACCTGTACATGTCCCTATTGTTACAGAGTGTCAGTAAAGCCTGCTTTGGTTTGGTTTACTTGTTTTTAAATTAAAACATACATATTTAAAATGATGACCTTGCTAAGCTCAGGAACCATGCAAACTACAGATTTGTGTCAAGACTCACAACATGACAAGTCGTTATTGTGCTGCATGTCATAAGTGACCATGGAGGTAGAAACCAGTCCTTGGCCGGTGCCATATCATTTCGTCATGCTTCATATGCACTCTTGGTCTTCTGTGTACATGTAACCCAGGCAACAGATGGTTAATGACCATCTCGCCAGTCTCCATGGGAACAGATTCGCTTTGTAATGAACTTGCCTCTTGTCACAAAATTACTTTTCAAAATTACTGTGTCGTTTGAATGAAAGCACCCTGTGGTTGTCAACGTTTGCATACATTTTTGTTGTATACAAGGGAATTTGGCAATTTTTTCCCCCAAAACAACTCTAAAAAGTGACTGAAAAGGGAAAAATTCTACCCTTCCTGAAAAGCCAAAAAGGACTTAAAAAACGGGTGAAAAGTTGCACGTTGAAAGGTGTGTACACACATTCTGGCCTCAGAAATATTCATGCACATGTATGTTAGCATTTTACTGTTTTGTCCAGTGTTGCATACAATTTTTGTAGGTTTTTGTAGTACATGAACTGTCCCTGATTCATCGAGAGTTATGGTGTGTGGTATTGTATACATGTTTTACATGTACATGTACATTGTACATAAATCCTTTTACATGCAATTCAAATATTCTTTCATTATTTGCTTGTACTTATTTCAATTTTCAGTAGTTTTTTTGTCTACTTGGTATACTGGTATGGTACTTGTTTTCTTTCATGTATAATTTGTCAGATTATTAATGTTTGGTTGTCCTACATGTATGTACCGTACATTGTTTGTTTGCCATCATTAATTGCTTTTAGTCAAAATGTAGGTCTTCCCTTTTATGCCTTCAGTTGACAAGCCTTATTATGGCTGCTAATTGTTTTCTTTCATTGTGTTCATGCTGTTCTTCTGGGTTATCCTATTTCATTTTCCTAATGTACAGTATACTGTATTTTCTTTTTTCTCTCTCTCCCTTTTTTTTGATTTACATGTTAGTTATGGTAGACTAGTAAAAAATGTTGGATTGAATAGAATTTACATGTAAGTGTTCACTTATTGTACAGGTAATTGTTAATTATAAAGATTAGTAAAGTTAATTGTGACGATGAACTAAGAACTGAATGATGTCTGATGCAGTTGCCTCCCCCCAAAAAAAATAATGGGAAGAACCCCCATCATAGGGCTGGGTACAGTACATGTAGCTCATTTGGTAGAGTACTGGTCCGATGTTCCGGAGGTCACAGGTTCAAATCCTGTTCTATTCCATGTCTTTGTACATGTACATCTTAATAATTATATGTACTTGTAAGCACTTCATGTACACATAGTTTCCGTATGGTTTGCTTGATGTACACATGCAATAGTACATGTACATGGAATGGTATAATGGTTCAATTGTATTTGCATAGGATTTTTTACATTTACTGTAATCCAACTATGAATAATATACAGGTATGAATGAATGATTTTGGCAACAAGTTTTCTGTCTATAATTTTCCTAATGGTTCCTGACAAAAGTCCCAAGGCCATCAATTAAAAACTAATTAGCCCCTGTGAAAGCTACATGTACTGGTACTGTATTTTCTTCAGTTTTGGTGACGTGGGCATCATTGAAAGACTTCTGGTTGCATTTTGGCAGGAACAAAGCAGGAATTTAATCAGCTGTTGCCGTCTGTGTACATGTACATGTATATATTTGCATGAATCACAGAATAAACACACAATTGTCTGCTACATACACATGTGTGTGCCTGGCTGGGGTTATACTTATTTCTTACAGGTACATGTATGTTCCTTTGAGGCAACAAAATTACTTAAAATCTTAAGTGCCTAAGAGCAAACCTGATTAAGTTTCATCTCAGTGAACCCTATATTCTGACAAAACCGTATTCTAAGATTTTGATTTCAGATCGAAGGTACCGGTACATGCTGAGTCATGTTTTGAATTGTACTAACTCAGCATCTGGGACACGTTCTTACATTCAGTCGAATGCAGCTACGTACAATGTACATATGTATGCATACAATGTCACACACTGAACCAAAGAATTATTGTAACTGCACCTGTTTGTTGTAAGTCAACACTTGCACGCACTTCTAATGGGGATTTCCAAAAATGCATCTTTAGACGCATCATTGGAGATGGCCTTCTTTCATTTTTCTTTCAAAACGACAGCTTGCCAGAACCGGGGGACTTATTTCACAGGGAGTTTAGTCCCATCCATTACCATCTTTAAAGAAACCAATATGCTTTAAACACTTATTTAGTCGGTTTCTTTTGGGACAAAAGTAGAACTGCAAATTCAGTCGATATACCTGTGCAATAGAAAGAATGTCTGTTCAGTATTTCCCATTGGGATACGTACATGTACGTGTACTGTTACATGAACGTAGAATTTATTTGCAGTGAGATTTTTTAAAGATTTATTAAAAACTCTTATGCAAAATTTTCCAGTGAGGTATGCATCTCCGTTTTCATATTTTATTACCGATATATGGTATTTACATTTGTTTCTTGATTTGTAACCTTCCTGTAAACCAATTTAAACTTGTGTCTATAAACTTGCTTGATTGCAGATAGAGAAAATAATTCGAGATATGCAGCACCATGAACGAGGGATCAAGACAAGGTCGCAAAAGGTGTTCCTGACATCCATCCCTTGTGCGTTTACAGGTAAATCTGTGCAGAGATTGTAGGGATTTTAACCTCTAACCAGTAAATTGTGAGACTCAGACTTTACAATCCTGCTGTTTTTATCCTCCCTCAGCTGACATGATTGCTTATTTCCCCCTTTACCCTGTCAAGTGGAAGAAGCCTCACTTTAGTTTGTAGTCGTTTCTCAAAATGTTTTTAGCAGATTTTTCTCAACATACATGTACATGTACATGTATTACATGTGTGTTGTACACAAACACGTACGTACATGTGTACAGCGCATGTGTACGTACTTTGCCCTGCGTGGAAATTGATGCTTTCAAATAGCAAACACGCACTGTGTGGCTGAATGACACCTGCCCGGAAATGCATTTTGGAAAGGGATCCCGTTTAGTAATTATTAACTCAGGGAAAGTGCCCGATTGACAAATTTGACTTGTACAAAGATGAAATAGCTTGTAATTCAAAGTTGCAGCCATGTGTGCAGTGTACATGTACATGTGTTAATAGATATTTATACATGTACTTAATGAACGAGTAGATGTACAGTAAGCATGGTAAGACAAATGCATGTAAATGTACATGCACATGCATTTGTCCTACTGTACATGTACACAAGCATTGAAGAGGGTCATTTTTACACATTGTGACTGTTGTTTCAATGGCCATTTTAATTGTAGTTTTTCATTACCTTCATGTACATGTACACGTATGTACTATACATGGATTCAATATAGCACATACATGTACATGTACATGTAGACCTACATGTACATGTACCGGTACATGTAGGTCTACATGTAGGTGTACATGTACATGTGCAGTTCTCTGTAAGCTCCCATTTTAAGGTCACCTTTTACCTGAAACGGTTCTTGGTTTTCAAATAATATAAGTTACCATGTAATTTTCTGTAAGATCCAAAAATACAAACAATTTTTTTCTGATTAAAATTGTATGTAGGCCATAACGGTACATGTACACCCATTCATGTATCAAAATAGATGAAGTTTTTTGATTGTTTACATTTTCTGGTACATGTACATGTACATGTGCCATATTTCACTTTGTCGGTAATAAATTTAAACTTCTCTGCTGTTAATTGTGCTGTGCATTCATTGTATGCATATAGACCTTACCAGATAAAAATCTGGTTCAAAGCCTGTGTCAGTCACAGTTGCTTTTCTTTTTGTCAAAATTGAAGTTGTCCCATTTAACACACTTCTGGTTTGAAATGAAAAAACTGAGCACAGCTTCATAAAATGATCAAAGCTGCCAAATTGCCCAAATTTGTGGCATTGATTCGTTATGTTGATAGAAACACTTTGTGACTTCTCTAGGCAAGCTGCAGCATGGTAAGTATGGATTTCTTGGCCTCTAAATCACAGCCAAAGAGCTAGAATCTGGAGTACAGTACCACAAGGAGTGGAGACCACCAAGTACTCAATGTTCATAACTTGGTACATTTACGTGAAGAACAAATTCACTTTTCTTTGTCTAAACCTCAGAAATGATACAGTTTATGATTTTGTAAGGGGTTTATCTGAAGAGAGTTTCAACTTATTAAATGCAGACATCCAAATAATGTATGTTTGTTGTCTTTTTTTTATCAACTGTTTATTGAAATTCTAGCATTCTGGTTCCCCCTCCACCAGGTTCAGAACTGATTGAATGGATCATGGACAAACTTCATGTTCACAACACCATAGAGGCTGTGCACATTGGCAACCTCATCTGCCAGTATGGTTATATCTTTCCCGTTCAAGACATGAAGGTGGTCGTGCTGAAGGATGACTCGGCACTTTACCGGTTCCAGAGCCCTTACTTTTGGCCCTCCCAGAGTAATTTAGATCCCGACAACACTGATTATGGTGAGTCCTTGGGCATACAATTCTCCTTCAGATGTCAAGGCTTAATGTTTTGATCGATTTCTGTACATGTAACTCCCAGAAATGTTTTATGGGGGACTAGATATGAATTGATATTTTGTAGCTGAAGCGGTACATGATGACCTGTTTCTGAGAGATCTTCAATTGTCATTCAGAACACATACGTATGCAATAAGATTCAAAGGGCTCCATTGTTACACTTTTTTCATCACAGAACGGGGTCACTCCAACCAATGAAAGGTACATGTACTTGTACTTGGTAGCAGTATTTCATATCTGTCATGAAGCTTTTACCCTTGGCCCTGTGGTACATAGCCTCTTTTGTACAGAGAGCAGTTCCTGCACAGTTGTACCTGTACATATACAGTATATCTGTTCGTAGACTTGTTTCTGAGTATTTTAGTGCAAAAATAGTTCAAAGGCTCCCAGCTAGAGTCACTGAATCATTTTTTCATGCCAATTACTTTGTAATTTAATGCTGCCAATCCCCCACCATGCCAGTCTGGAATCATTCACTCGACTGTGCACATGATTGATGAGATTTTGAGGGCATGAAAAGTTCAAATACTGCACAGCCTGTGGAAAAAGAGGAGGGTGAAAGGGGAAAAAAATCTTGGAAATTGCACAGCGGAAATTGCACATTGACGTTATATCCATTTGGGATCATGGCTTATTACATCTTGGTACATGTGTACTGTATGTGTACTGTATGTGTACTGTCCTCAGATTGTTTGGGGGAAAACTCGAAGAAATCTTCAGAAAAAATGGCCAGTATCCTGATATTTGGTATTTTTTTCAAAAAGTAAGAGTTCAATCTTTTTAACGACGATATTACCGGATATCTTATTGTTCAAAAAATTTTTGCCACATACATGTACAGTTTAGTACATTGTAAATGCCCCTCAAGGAGGCAAGTTAAACATTTTGTCACCTGATATCTCTGTCAAATGGGAAATTTTTAACTTAGTACATCACCACGTGTATAAAAATAGACCACCTGATCTTATAAAAATACTGGAGGCATGTTTTAAAGGTCTTCCTAATTACCATTTCATATTATGCAGTCAGGTAAAGTTTATTTACCGACAGTCCCTCCAAAATATGCATCTCTGGAGTAGATTTATACTACTGTACATGTACATGTACAAGAAATTCTCAATTTGATTGGAACAAGACAAAATGAGCAAATTTGGTATTTCAAAAAAAGCAAGGTCATTGAAGAGCAATGTGTCTGATGTCTCACCAGCGGGATATTTACAATCTAAGGCCAGTGTGTGTTTGTGTGAGTCGGCCGATGGCTGTGCTGATTTGGCTTGACTTTGCTTGCTTGTATTGATGTTTTTCTCAATGGGCCTGCTGTTGGAATATTGAACTGGCCCGTTGCTTGAGACTTTTGTTTAGGATCCATCTCAAGGAGATTACAAATGCATTGCAGCAGAGTTGTTGAATTGTGAGAAGGAAATTTTAGTGATAGCATTATCAAAGATCCGGTACTACTGATAGTGTATACATGTACATGCACCGCATGTTGGTTCCTACTGCCCCAGGTTTAGCCAGTTTTACACTGAATTAACTTAACTTAAATGTATGTATTTACTCAAGTTTATGTTTATACAATTATTTATTTATTTACAAATAATTTGGATTTGTCCCCCTCCCTTTTTTTTTTTACCCGTAAGTCAGTTTTTATTATTAGTTGTTTTTTGTTCTGTTTTCCATTATACCTGTAAGTGGCGGATCTCCACTGTTGGATATCAGAATAAATAAATAAATAGATAATAAAAATGTACCGGGACATGTACATGTATGATGGCTTTTCCCATCAGAAAACTCTGGGCTGTTGGCCCTGTTACAACTTTTTAAGACACTGCCCTTTTCCTGTACCAGTGAATTAAATGCATACATTGGACCAAATGATTAGTGATATTTTCATGAACATGTACAGCGTAATGGCATTTTTAAAATGTAAGAAGGTTGAAGACATAACATGTACATGAAAAGCTTCTCTTCATTAGTAATTTGCTTGACAGAAAAACCTTGCCAAAAAAGATTCCGTCCTCATGAAGGCTTGCCAACGCAGAGGCATCTTCCTCAATAATTGATCACTTTAAGCTGACATTGCATGTGCCAGTACACTCTGTGCTTACATCATCGGTGGAAGCCATCAAACACTCTGCCGAGAGATTACATTTTGCAGTTTCCTAGCAACCTGGCTCATTTACAGGGAAGCCAGTGGGACTTGCCAACTAGCTCAGCAGCTTTGGTGATGCTGGTCCTCCATACTTGCTGCCATTATGGTAAATAATTGAGATAGATAGAGTTCTTTTGTTTGGAAGATCAGATCTAGTGTGGACATTTTCAAATCTGGAGTTATTGTAATGTTTAGGGCAAGACCATATTGACCAGGGTAACTGAGGCCAGTGTATTAAAAGAAACACCAAAATATGCAGTTTAAAAATTTAAATCCACCTGCCCTATCTTCACTGGAATATTTATTTAATTGACACCTTTATGCTATTCATTTGGACGTACAAGTTGTGCATGGTAATCTGTAAAAACAAAAAACAAATAAACAAAAATGGGTCAGCACCCCTCATTTCAATGCGGTGGCAATCATCTTCCTTTTTTTAAGTTGGCCTAGCATTACATAAATTGTCAAATATGGAATAGATACACAGTCTGAAAAAGGGTGCTGTCACTGTGGATTGAGTATGATACATGTACATATATGGTACCGTTCTTGTACATTGGGACTTACTGCATAGCGTTTAAGCTTGTAGCTTCAGATTATAGGGTTGGGGGTTTGAATCCTAGCAGTTGGTTACATTTTGTGATCTCGGGCAAGTCACTTCATCCATACATGTACGTGCCTCTCACAACCTGTGTGGTCACCCAGTGGTACCGGTACACCCAGGATTTGTTGGAGGGGGACTTGGACCGAATTTTACCTCCCAATGAACTCCTTATGCTCAGCTCCCCATCCCTTCCCACGCCCCTTGCATTACAGGGTTATATGGCTGTATCAGAGTTAGTAGTTTAAATATTGAGTTTGTTTTTCATAAAGTAAAAGCAAAGATGAACAAAAGAAAAATAATTCATTTGAATAATTAATTTGTTCAGATGTACTTGTATAGCAGACAAATGAGTGCCTCTGGCAGAGTGAAAATACTCGAAAATACACTATTCATGTACATGTACTTGTATACATTCCACGAAAAAGGAACTGGTGGGTTTTCAAATGTTGATAACTGTTTCAATCCGAAAGTCTGCCCCCCTCCCATGCACATGAAAAATTTGGAAGTAAACAATGTACATGTACACTGTATACAGTATGGCCGAGTTTGGGTTTCTTGTTCTCGCGCTTGAACGGCGGGAACATAACTAAAGAACACTGTTCTTGGAACAGGATATTACAGCACTTCCTCGTCCGGGTTTTACAAGAACACACAGGAAAACTCATGAGATTTTGATTTTTGAACAGCTGCAAACATGGCAAAAAGTAGAGTGATGGCTTACAAACGCAGAGACAATAGGAAATTTTACAAAAGTAACATTAATTATTCTCCATAAAACAGAAATGAATGTTCCTGTCTAAACAACAGAATTTAGCCCAACTATCCAAACATTAACTCTCTAATAATGTACATGTACATGTACATGGACACCACTATGTTGTATGTTGCTTGCCATTAACTACCAGCGATAACCGGTTGTACGTTCCCGGCGTTTGAGCAGCTGACCCAAGAACAACAAATCAAGCTGTTTTTGTGAACATACATGTACGAGAACAAGCCACACGAACTCAGCCTACATGTTACATGTACATATACATGTACGGTGCACGTATAAGCCACAGTTGATTTGCTCTCCTTGCTCTCTTGAAAAAAAAAAGTGTGCACCCCTTCCTAGTTGCCCCCCTGAGAAATTTCATCCTGGTCACACTGCTGGCCACATGTAGATCTGGTTTGATTTGTGCACATTATTTTAATTCAAACTGAAATGTTCCCACTTTGTATTTGCTGTACTAGCTATCTATCTGGCCAAGAGATCAATGAGGAACAAGCAACAGCATGGATTGGAAGAATTTGAAACAGTGAGTGGCTTTTCCTTTCATCCTTAACCCAATACGTTAAATTCACTTGCAATGTTAATTGTATTAAGGGCATTTTTATAGGAAATTTTATATGTTATACGTATACATGTACACATTTTTGTTATTTATTTATGTGTTACTAATGGCATTGGAGTAAGAGGCCTTTGAGTCATACCGGTGGTTTTTATTTAAAGTAGACTTTCATTTCTCCTGGCATGTACAGTATCATTAGTTTGTCCCATTGTACCATTGTTGTGTATTGTGATGTGTATTTTTGTGATACCGAATAAAATAATTATAATAATAATACTGTAATAATAATTAGTGCCGGAGGACATATTAACCTTAACTTCTTTCTGCAAATGTTTCACAGAGCATGTGCAAACATACCGGTACTATGGCAGTGTAGTTGTAGCCTGGGTTTGTGATGATACATCTACATGTACATCCTTCAACATACTTCACGTTGGAGGCCTACCTCCATGATTTTCCTGCTTAAACATGGGTCAACATCATGTTGAACTTTTTTTTTGGATGCCCACTCACAAAATATCCTTCTGTAGCCGTCAAAGTTTCAATTCATTTTGTACACACATGTACATAGAGGTAGGCCATGTAATGAATTTCTTGAAGCAAATACCGGGGTGTAAGAATTCAACTTTTATGCTGATTTCAGCTTTTTATTTTGTTAAGCTTTTTACCCTTAATTGCAGCTTTTTTTTGTACACATAGTCTTTATAAAACTACAGCAACTTGTTTTTCAACTTTTTCCTACATGTAGCTGTTTTCCAGCTTGTTTACTGTGACCCCTCACACCCCCGTATAGTATTAGTCTGCTGCAGGGTCCCGGAGTGTTGCAAAAAAAGAAGTTACAGTGAGAAGTATTGTACAAATATTATAGAATTAACTCTTAAGAGCCAGTACTGTATTTGCAATTTCCTGACTCAGAAATTCAGAATTTTCCCAGTGAGCCCCAAGCTGGACCAAGAAAGGGTACAATTTTCCTGGCAATGAAGGCTCTTGTGGTAGGAACTGCACTTTGGTGGTTCGCAAATGACTGCACAAGTTATGGTGGTGTCACATGAACACTAACATGGTTCCTTTCAACCTATGAAGGGGGTGCTTTTGCTCAAGGCAGATATATATATGTCCAGCCTTTTTTCACTCGTCACTTTTGGCCCAGATTAGTCCTGTGGCTTGGGCTGGTTAGCTGCAAAACACTGCTGTCATCTATCATTTGTTCACAGTTTAAATTGGCAAAATCCAACAGGAGTTGGCCACTGCGTGCATTTCTTGGACCTGGCAGGCATACATAAGCTACACATTATAAGTAGGAAAGCTTTCATTAGCTGATAATGCCACTTAAACCTGCTTATTAAATACATTGTAACATGTGCAATTACAGTTTGAGTTCCCAGAAGCTTTTTATTTTCTTGAATTCTGACAGGTATTGTAACTCTACTTTCTATTGTAGCGCAGAGTTCCTCAGGGCTTCTTCCCCTTACTCATCTGTGTCCATGCAAAGATCTGCTTTCTCAATGAACATGTACAGAACGTGTTCATTAGGCAGGTGTCTGCTGCTAATTTGATGGGAAGCACTAGAGCTTGTGTAAAACGGCCCTGAGAATAACATCCCAGAACCATAATTTGGTTAGAATCATTCTTCTTCATACTTTACCAGTACATGTACATGTACAGTATGACAGCAAGATGCAGGACATACATGTAGAGTCTAGCATTACCATTATACAGTTTGTGGAACTTGTATGGAAACGCAACACATGCTGTCACTCAATCTACATGTAAGCGTACATGTAAGTCAATTTTATGTGAAATATCATTGGTTCTTTTTTAAACTATACCAGCACTTCAATTTTTTTAAAATTTGACCTGATGTTATTAGTATCTCTTGAAATTCCACTGGCAAATATTTTACATATGGGTAGACATACATGTACAGTAGACCTGATAGCAAAACCTTGTGCCTTTTGAAAAAAGAAATCAAATCACCCATAGAATTTAAACACAAACACTAGGTTATTAAAATGTGTGTTGACATCGTGTGAGCATTCCCGTATTATGAGTTTGCATTTGGCCGGGTTGTACACACATGATCTATTACTGTGCCGGCAGTCTTGTATATAGGCCTATTCTCCTGGCTCCGTTTCCCACTAACTACTAGACAAAGAGAAATGAAGCTGAGCTGTGCTCCTTCCTGTGGAAAAGGAAATGAAAACTAGTCCACAGGTACGCACATTTTTTACCCCTTCTTTGGCTGCCTTGAATTTGACAATTAAGATGATGGATTCCATGGCAGTTGTTGCCTAGAAACCAAGATGAAGCCAGCAGGGGCAGATACTACTGTAATAAATTGAGCCCAGAGGAATTGGACTGATTGTAGCGTGTCTTTGTAGAGAGTAAACATCTTCAGTGACAGGAAACTTGAGACGTAAAGATTGTGACATTATTGCCATTGTATGCAGGAACGGTGGTACTTAAACGCGTTCGTGTACTGTACACACATCGGGATTACTGTACATGTCCTACGCTTGTATGGTGTCACTTTCTGCATGCTCTGTGTCTAGTCAGAGTTCCTTCCTAATCGCATGCTTAAGGTGGGCCTTTTTTAAGGGGGGGTGAAACCGTTTCAGAACAAAAAGGTTTATAGATAACTGGGAATGGAGGGCAAATTTAACTCTCCTGTGTACTAGCATGTTCCAGTTTGAACAACTATTGATGCAGTCAAAATCAATGGAATTGCTGACCCCTATGCACTCTGTCTATCCTATGTAGTAATTGAAGCTTAACCACAGAACACTGACATTTTGATTTTGTTGTCAAACCAATAACCATCAAACGGCTTTATTCCAGAAATGTATGATACATTGAAATTGAGTGAAAATCTTCCCTTAAAACCCACATCAAAAATAAATTCCTCCAGCCTTGGAGATCGCGGTAATGAACAAAATGATCCTTTTCCTCAAAAGCCTCATTTGTTTTGATAAAGGATGCATCAGGAGTTGATGAAGCAGAAGGGGGTTTGTGGTACATTTACGTGTATGTACAGTACTTTGTTCCATGGTTGGTTGATGGGCAGCATGATGCTCTTTGAACAAGGCCAAGCACTGGCCTTCCTGTAAATCTCATTGCACGGGATAACTGATTTCTCTCTCAGGGCTTTGAGGGCATCTTCCTTAAATATTAGCTGCAGACACAGGGGAGTACTTAGCTACATTGTAGACCACATTAATTACCGTCGAGCCGGGTAATGATGAGACCACAGGGGGTGTAGTATAGCGTACATGTACGTGTAAAGTAAAATTATTGCTTGACCCTGCCTTGGGCTGTATCGGCAATTCGTGATTCCTTTCCTGATCGTGTCACAAGTAAAAAACATGAGTCTACTCAGGTGCGCTCTGTGCAGTATATCCATGAACCTACAGGTGCACGTGTCTGCACACGTGCGTGTGAATGCATCATTACTTCAGTCCAACCAGTAAATTCGATCCCTCACAAGATTACCATGGGCTACAAAGTTCCTGCTTTAGTCTCGATTTCACCGATGGCTGCACTGATCAGACATCTTTTGGTTTAAGATCTAGAGGGATTATAGAAAGAAAGGTCAGGATCAACTCCACGGATTTAGGGCAGCTGAGGGCAGAGTTGACAAAATTATGGATGGAAAAATGGTCCTCAGAGCCTGAGAAAGTGGAGGGAAGCCATTTAAAAAAATGGCTGCAAGTAGGTTTGGGAATCATCCATTTCCCTCTGTGTGTCAATTATCCAGGTTACAGTGGCAAAGAGAGTTGATACGCACTTAAAAGCCGTCACCTGTTAAGGAAGATGGTACGATTTGTGCACATTAGAAAGAGATTACATGTACATGTGATGTACACGTACATGTACATGTACACAATGTATGTATGCACAGTGTGTCCGTCAGCTCTGGGAGTATTGCACATGGCCTTGTTCTTGTTCATGTGGGATTTTCATGCAAAGATGGAAAATGGACTCAATTTTTTCCACTGAGTTTCTTAACTTTCTAAAATTTTTATGATGGCATATTGACTAAAGCTTTGGAAAAACTCCTTTACTGGTGTCTGCTAGTTTTACATAAAAATTCACCAATGAAACATCATGCATGAAAATGATTTGACCCATCAAAAGAGATATTATTCATTACACTAAAACAGCCCCATTTTCTTCTTTATGCTGAGTTAAATTTTTTGTATAGTTTCATGAGGCCTATACTGCTCATTACATTTATGACAAAATTTCCCTATCCATTCCAGCTTTTTCAGGACAGACCCATTGAATCAGGTAGAAGTGATGATATAACGCGAGTCACAACTTACATACATGTATACATGTACATAGAAAAGTTATCGCTATTCAAACCCCAGGGATGTTGAGGTTGACTATTATAAACCCCCTCCTTTAATGTTAACCAAACCAACTTATAACAATAACCCTAGGTTATCATGCTGTAATTAAAATGTAATTAAAGCCTCATTATCTATTGAAAGAATTGTTGGTTTGTGTTATTTTATGGCAAGTGTCTGTAGGTACATGTAGCTGTACACAATAAGTGGAATTTTCAACTTCTGCCTCGGTACATTTCAGTACATGTGTGGTCATAACAATTTCAAAATGGACTCAAATGTAACGCGTGTCACCGTGAAAATGCCCATGTGGACATTACAAGTTAAAGTTACCCTGCACTGTTACATGCACTGAAGGGATGAAACACAGGCTACAAACAGCTCAACAACCCAGACTGTGGGCCTGTTTGATTCACACAGATCTGGATCGTGACCAGTGATGATTCTCACGCTGGTTCGCACCATCCGTGAAGCGAGATGTGGTCTCTGTAAACCAATGACAGATCACTGATCGTGATCCAGATCTGTGTGAAGCAAACATGGCCAGTGTTTTCAATGATGATGGTGCTCTGCCTTCATTGTCAACACCACTCAATGTTCTCATATTACATGTACCTACTACCGGTACACGCAAGTGCAGGGTTAGTCAATTACGGTGATAAATGAGGCCATTTGTGAGGACTTTTAGTGTAAGGATGAGGAGACAGTCATTTTTTCCAATAGCACTGTGCTGTACTTTATGTGCCAGCCCATGGTACCGTATAATTTGTGTAACACCTTCACAATTAACTGCAAATTTTCTCATTTTGACTTTTTAAAGAATTGGAGCTTTAAAAGATGATTTTTTGTGAAATATGAGGTGAAAATGAGAAATCAAAGCATCCTATTCTCAACTTCCTCAAGAACACGAAAACAATTATGAATTAACAGCAACATTTCACAGATTTGAATTGAGACCAAAATTAACCTTGCACACTGTCCGTCTCTAACTCAGTGTATTATTCATTTCAGATGCTGCTAAATCATTTTAATCCATCCACAGTAACTTGAATGTTTTTTTCCGAATTGAAGCACTAAAACACAACATCACCACGCAAACAAACAATTTCTTTTTCAAATAACATTTTTAATCAGTTAAAATTACAGTTATCTCTCTTGTCAACTCCTCCGATGAAACTTAGCATTTTTCCTGCATAGTTTTCTAAATAATTCTGAAAGTTGATCCAAAATTTAATTTGTCCAAAAGTAAACCATTAATTTTTGATAAAAGTTTCCCACCCAAAGCAAAATGCAAATAAGTTGCTTAAAACACTTAAATCACAAACATTTTGGAAAAGCCCTTGCATATTTCTCAATCAAGGAAAAATTTCTGTAGGCCAACTAAATGTTCCACACAAGATTCCAAAAAGGGATAGAGTTGTCTATGCCTGACAGATCTTTGATGCAGGACGAACTAGGGATTGTTGTTCATCCCTTGCAAACTCTTTACATTAATGCAGTACTTAAGAACTAGAGAGTTGGCTAGGGATAGACGATTCTATTCCTAGTTCATGATACATAAGAGAGTTAGCTAGGGATAGACGATTCTATACCTAATTCAGACTACATTAGAGAGTTGGCTAGGATAGACGATGCTATCCCTAGTTCATACTACATTAGAGAGTTAGCTAGGGATAGACGATCCTATACCTAGTTCATACTACATTAGAGAGTTGGCTAGGGATAGACGATCCTATTCCTAATTCATGATACATTAGAGAGTTAGCTAGGGATAGATGATTCTATACCTAATTCAGACTACATTAGATAGTTGGCTAGGATAGACGATGCTATCCCTAGTTCATACTACATTAGAGAGTTGGCTAGGGATAGACGACCCTATCCCTAGTTCATACTACATTAGAGAGTTGGCTAGGGATAGACGATTCTGTCCCTAGTTCATACTACATTAGAGAGTTGGCTAGGGATAGACGATCCTATACCTACGTGTAGTTCATACTACATTAGAGAGTTGGCTAGGGATAGACGATTCTATCCCTAGTTCATACTACATTAGATAGTTAGCTAGGGATAGACGATCCTATACCTAGTTCATACTACATTAGAGAGTTGGCTAGGGATAGACGATCCTATACCTAGTTCACACTACATTAGAGAGTTGGCTAGGGATAGACGACCCTATCCCTAGTTCATACTACATTAGAGAGTTAGCTAGGGATAGTCCCTAGGAAACTCTGTAATGCAGTAAGAACTAGGGATAGAAATGTCTATCCCTGACAAATCCTTTAATGCTGTATGGATAAGGGATACAGTTGTTTATCCCCACAAAGTCTAAAATGCTGTACAAACTGGAAATACATTTATTTAGCCACCAGGGATAGACTTGTTAAGCTCTTCAAACTCTTTATAATGTATGAACCATTCATACAGACATACATGTACATTCGTCCACCCAGCATAGTCTTAATAATACATAAATCAGAGTCTGTCTGGTTTCCAATGAATTTTCTTATATTTTTATGATGGCCTCAATGGACCTTTAACTCAGTTCTGCATTTTTGATACAAAATCCTACATTTTTCTAAAATCTAAATACATGTATTGTGATCTTAAAAGTTACTTTTTGAAACTAGCAGAGTTTCATCTAATGTTAATTGAAAACTGCCACTGCCAATATATCGTAACAATTTATTCATAAGAACTGTGCAGCTCTTAAAGTATCTGTCCCACACCGTTCAGATGAGAGGACTATGGCAGATGTGTGTCCATATCCAGTACCTGGCACACGATCCTCTAGGCTAGAGACTTTTATCTAGTAAAATCAAATAAAGACGAATGGTTTTTCCATCAAAAGAGAAAACAATTTCAAGGAGATGGATATCTGGTCATCCCTATCTAAAGTACTGAAGTGCACAATGTGCTTTGGAGCTGGGTCTGTCCCTAGTTAACAACTGTGTTGTAAGTGTGATTTGTATGTGTCAATTTTATTGTCCATGGAAAAACAGACACACAACACAAAAGAGGTGCACAAAAGACGAACTCTGAGAACTAGAACCAAGCATTTGCAGAATTCTTGGAAAAAACTGCACATAAATCATCAAAAGACAAGTCTTATCTGACAGAATAAAAAAGAAGTGCAATATTTTACAATTATTTCAAGTAGAGAAATAAAGTCGCATTATGGAGCATCAATTTAAAGCTTTGTTTAATTGAAAAAAGACTAAATGAATGCATTCATTCTCCAGTTTTGCAGAAATGTGAAAATTTGCAGTTAATTATGAAGGTGTTGTGTATACTGTAACTAGTGTGAGCTGACATTTGGCCTCATTTCCCTTGGAACCATTGTGTACCATATCTGTCATTTTGTCAGCTCTGTTAAAGATTTGACCTTATCTGCATGTATGTACATCATACATTTACGTGGCTGACTACATTTGTGGTTGTGCAGAGTTCCAAGTTCGGTAACAATGTAATCTCTAAATATATACAAACCTGAGGCATAGTTTGATGTAGTGCATTATATATTGATCCAGTATTGTGAGATGTCTGCATTTACCAGTGAATTTCTGCCTCTGATGGGGAATTGGGCTCAGTGATGTGTGTTTAGCAAAACCCAAACATCTTAAATACAATGATGTTCTGGTACATATGCTTACTGTACATTACATTTTGGAATATTTTAAGAGAGAGAGAGTGATTATGAAGTGACGCTTTTTTATTCTGTTTGGGGGGGAAGTGCCACAGTAACTATTGTCAGTCTTCAGGTCGTATTATTAATTGTATTTGTAATTTGTTTTTATTGGCAGACGGCTTTTAACAAACTTCAACGAATGCTGAGACACAAGTGGGACTTTGTGCTTGTTCAAGCTCAAGAACAACTCAGGTAACTTTCTGCAATACCAGATCCTCAAATCACCACGGTTTTCACCTTCACGTTAACCCATTGGCAAAATTCCCATTTTTTTCTGCTTTGGCCAAAAAGTAATAAATTTATAGCTTTATGGTTTACACAATTCTTCATACGGGAAGGGGGGGAGAGTAGCCCGCCCCAAAACCTTTCTGATCCTGTGGAAAGTATTTGTGCTGCAAGTTTACAAAAGTTGCATCCACACTCTTGTGTACAGTGTACATGTTGTACGTTAATTAGCCACATCAGAGTTTTTACGTCATGACAAAGCAAGCACTGAGCTGAGCACAGAGCAAATTATCTGACAACTAGTCCACTGGCATTGGAGTTGGACCAAATGTAACTTGTAAAGTCTTTTTTTCACTATGTTCTGTGTTAAATTTGCTGGTATGGTTCACTGGCTACACTGCAGAAACTGCACTCTACCATACATAAATTCAGGCCCATAGCCAGAATTATCAGAGCGGCAGGCCAAGGCATCTGAGGGGTTTCAAAAACCAAGAAAACGGAAACAATTTTCAGCCAACTAAACAAATCAAGCCCAAAACCCAACACGGTAACCTGGGAACAAAACTGAGAACAAAACTCACACGGGTGTTAAGTCAAATTTGGGCATCTGGCTGTACTTTAAAATCATTTAGTGTCATCATCAGAGAGGACATGTCTCCAACCATGGAGCTACATGTACATGTATTAAACATAGCTCCATGCTCCAACTTCCCCAGGAATGGCTGTAACTAGTGTTTGTGTCATTGGACAGTTAAGTTTCAGCTTTTCTCCTGGGGCACCCCAACAGTAGATGAGTGGCTTCTCTGTTTCCGCTAGCCACCAATCTACTCAAACTGTCGGTGTTCATGATTGTTACATGTACAGTGAGCATCCCCTTGCGGGTGAGGATATATGCCTTTGTAAATTCATGAGAAAAGCTTCAGATTTGGTGATTCACATGTATATGTGCCTGTACATGAAGATAAGAAGATAATGCAAGAAGCCTTTGATCTTAAGCCGTTGTGTCTTGAGGGAATTGACTTGGCAAGTTTTGTTATAATTTTTTTTTGTGCACTGTAAATGTATGAAGGCTGCAGGCTGTTGTCTTCCTTTTATTGATCTTTTACATGGTAGATCAATCAATATATACAAATCTGCTTTCAAATAATTAAGCCTACTTTAGATGCCCACTTATTTTAAAATAAAAAAGTGGTACATGTAAAGCCTGGTTTCCATATCGATGTCAGAAATGCAGAGAGTAACGCAATCAAGACGCAAACTGCAACAGGGACATATGGAAACATGCCAATGGAGGTGTTGCCAACAATGCAGACAAATGCAAATCAGCCCATGAATGATCACCAAAGTTGAGCCGGGTTCAACTTTGCTGACTGTCTGCGTCATGTAGCAGTGGTATCCCCATACAAGCATACATGTTGGCATGCCCAGAGTACAACAGTGTCCCTCTCGCTTAGTTCCCCTAATTTTTCCCATTTTTCTCCTTAATGCTTAAATATTACACCCCAGTGATCAACTAAATAGCTGACCATCAGTGAAATGCATGAAACTGGAGTACAAGTTTGGCATCATGAGGTGGTACAGTCAATCTAAAAGGGTATTTTCCACAAAAAAATCTTGAAGTTTCGGACGCCACTTTATTGCAGTTATGGGTGAAATGATGTCATGCACCGTCTTTTCCGTTTGTGTCTGCATCTTCACATCTTGTGGACTGTCTGCATTATAAACGACCATATGGAAACTAGGCTTAAATACTAGACTTGGAAGGCCTTATGAAGTCTAAATTTTCTGGTAGATTCTACATTCGTACATGTGGTCACGATGTCACAGAAATTTCACATACACTAAAAGTCTCCTCTGGGATGAGCTCGCTAGCTTTATTTACATAATCGTCAAGACCCACTTAATTTCTACTTCAGCACTGCTCGAATGCATTTTACATTTAAGCAACATTGGATGAACCCATACATGTACATGTAGCTCTGTGTTCATGCTGTAGACGTTGCACTACTCAATTTGTGTGCATAATTGAAATGGTCATGCACCACTCACGTATATGTGTGCTTCAGCATGTCTTGCTCGGAATATTTTGTCAAAGCCAAAAATCTCAAAATTGGTGGATGATGGGACAGTAGTTTTTTCATCTCATTGTGAAGGCATGGTTTTTTAGTTCTTACACATGTGTACATATCATTCAACCTGCTGGATAACGTTTCATAGAAATCTGAGGGGAAAAGGGGTGGGGGGTTACCGGTATGTCCTGCAATCCACATACTTGTAGGTACCGGTACCGGGACATGTTGTACATGTACATGTACATGTACGGTACCCAGTTTTTTGCAGCCCAGTTGTCCACTTTACATGTAAATGTCATTTTGCCACGTTAAGCTGAAATTTAGATTTCCCTTAATGAAACAAACAAAAAAAATCATACCCCCCAAAAAGACTCTTGAGTTATTACCGGTAGCAATATTACACACATGTACATGTACCTGTTATGCAGAGTCAATCAAACAGAATACTCATCTGAAGCCATGCCTTCTTACATGTCAACAAACTGACTGGTGGACCATATTGATACCCTTACACATACATGCAGTTTATAAAGCTAGTGTAAAAGACCGACAGCAATAAAGAGGAAGGTTGCAAAATAAAAGTGTATTACCAAAGAACTACCAGGATATAGATTTGTGAGGCATAATTGAAAGACTTTAATAGATTCATCATTTATTCTGGGGGGGGGGGAGGTTGGCTGCGTGTTAACACTACATGCAAGGCTCCCTTTAGAATTTTTTTTGTCTGGGGCCGAGACACATCCTTCTGTTTTGATGAATTTTCGCTGGAGATTTCTTTCCCGGTGGTAATTTGTTTACAATTTAGCTTTTCCACCTGGTTTTTGTTGATGTCAGGCTGGCCAAGCATCGGAAGAAAGCTGACAGGCTGGTTGTTGATAGCCAAGAGAAAGCCTACTGGAAGACACACAGACCTCCGGTGAGACAGAGGCTGTTTTTTATGTCACAAGAATCTCATGCCAAAGGCAAATTTTGAGTTTCCCAGAGAAAATAAAGGGCCTTTCAGAGACAACAGACAAGTTGCTGTTGATATTAAATTTATTTTGTTTGTGACATGTAACTAAGATTAATGTTCTTCCTGACCCTGCCAGATCCGGAAAAAAATTGTATTTGAAATACATGTACATGTTCATGTATTTAATACCTGTATGATAGAGGAATGAGACACCGGTATGGAGTTTGATGAGACCCTTGGAAGTTGTGCCATTGGTTTCTTTCACAGATGCAAAAAACATGTACTGTACTTTACAAGCAGCCATCCAAATCACTTGTGTGCACTAGATACATGTTCTAGTTCCAGTACCTCAAGATGCATTTGTGTGGCCCTCTTTATACTCTCTGTATTCACTAATCTAGTGCTTGAAACAGATTGAAGTGCCTTTCATGTAATATTTATGACTGCCGCAATTTTTTTTCTCAACAATGAATAATTCTCAAAAATATGTGGGATGGTGATATCTGTTGAAAATGCATGTATGCCTGTTGATTGCGCCAGTTTTTCAGTTCTTGGCGGCTTCTCGTTTTGAATTTTCGGAGTTTGTAATCCAATCCCACATGTATGCACAAGGAAGAGTTCATCAGAATTGGGTATAAGTTGGAGCAGTCCCATGGGGTCATTTGCAATTCCCTGAATGAGATACTGTAGATTATCCTAAACCAATGGAATTACTGAGAGAAAATTTACATGTACATTGCACCTAGATCCAAGTATTAAAAGGAGGTCTTGAATTTCACATTAAAACTCTGCTGGAGGTAATGAGGTAGCAGATTAAAATGTAAATTAGACAAACCTGGATACAAGAACACTGATGAATATGAATTTTAAATGGAAAGCTGTTTGCCCTGCTGATCTGTTTGGTCCTGTTGATCACACTTAATGAACATTTCTGAGGAAAAAGAATTTTTCTCTGTGATGTAATGCTCTGCTTGTCAGTAAGAGCAATCACTACATTTTTGTTTGCTTTTGGATTTCCATTTGTTAACCAATCATAATGATATTAATCCCTGTATCATAGCCTGGGCAGATCAACTCACTTGAGAAGGACATACGGAGGTCATACAGGCCCTTTGCCCTGGTTCAGAGCAAGAAGCGTACCGTAGAAGACCTGAAAAAAGAGGTAACTTCATCTGATTCTCACAAGCTCATTTGCTCTCATTCTTCTTTCAGCTGCTAAACCCATTTCTGATCCTCGTACGTGTAGCAATTGAAGAATAATCCAATTTTATTGGAACTAAGTGAAGGTAACTGGTACATACATAAATGCATGCAGTGTTCTAGCTATATACATGTATCTCCATTTTAGTGCTGGGTAAATTTTTGGATTGTTAAATGTAGCGAGCGCAGTGAGTGGAACTCTTGCGGCTCATAGCCGGAGGCTACATTATATCCCATAATTTTACATCCGAATCTCGTAGCAATGCTAAGTGGATGTTCTGAACGCTTTCTGATGCTTAAAATACAATCAAATTGGTACATTTCAGGAATGTTTCAGTTAATTTTTTAGAAATCCATGCTGGGCAACGCAGCCAATTTGAACCCGAGAGCTGAGCGGAAATTTGCAGTACCGGATGGTGCCGCCCAGTGCCGCCCACCACTGCCCACCGTAGCTGGAACACTGCATGCACGTGCTATTTCTCAGTATCATTTTCAGTATTTTGACCACTGTTGTCTTGGATGATGGGCAATCCATAATGTAAAAGATGTTTCCTGGATTTCTAAAACACCCAAGAGACTTTTCTTCAAGTCGTTATCTTTTAAAGAGGGCCTAGGCGCCAGAGCTGTGTTCTGAGTCAACATCTTCACTCGCTCCATTCTAGTTATTTTGACAACGTGTGGCCTGTTTCCACAGAACTCTCGCCAAAAGAAATAATACATGTACATATATATCTCTTGAAAATTGCCAGATGCTCTAGGATTTTCCAACCAGATTGCATGCCCCCAGTTGTTGCCTAATCCAGTTTGTGTAAACCCCAATCCTTGATTTTTTGCCATTCAACTCTCATTTTGCATAAATATGCTAGCAAGCTTATATTCATATCGTGTTGATTCCATTAAAAAAGTGAAGACACAAAAATATTTGTCAAAATGTCGTAGGTTTTAAGGAAATAATAATTGGAAAAATATCAGGAGTCCAGAGTGCATTGTATTGGCATTTGAATAAGTTTCATTCACAGTTGGTTATATTGTGCATGAAACATGTTTAAATTGCAGTGTAAGTGAATAATTACACATTTACCTGGTTATACTGGTAGAGAACGACCTGGTCTTCATTATAAACTGAGAGGACGCCAACTTATATGTGTATATGTGTGTAATTGTTTCCCCTGGATGTGAAATGCATGCTAGCCAAACTAGCACTATTTCGTCTGTTCATAAAAAAATACTGTATTCTGCAAAACAAACAGCGAGTTAATGTTTCACTCAGAGAACGTGACATCTGCTGAAATTCATGTGCATTCATTGTGTCATAATTATATTCTTTTCATACCGTATATTTAATTTCCCACATGTAAGATTAACGTGTACTTGTTTCTGCAGGTGTTGCAAAATTACGAATATACAAGACAAATAAGTCAGACGCACTGTCTAAAATAGATACATGTACTGTACATCTGTATGCCTTTCTGCTAAAGACTGCAGTCAGTCTTGCAGGCTTTTTTTTGGGTTTATTTGTTTGTTTGTTTGTTTGTGTGTTTTATTTACAACCTGCAGTAGTGTGCCAGTGGTGTAGTCAGCTGTGTACGAGTTGAACCTTTGACAGTGTGAGGCTGCTTGTGTCATTGATTTACTGTGACTCACAAAAGAAAATTTGAAAACCATGATTTTATGTTCAACCCGAAGGATACAATTTCAAGATTTTTTTTGGGGGGTGAAAAGTTTAAACATCATTTACTTTATTACAGCTCTTTCGCATGTATTAGAGCATTGATGTTTTGTGTGAAGTGAAGGATTTTAAATGGGTAACAGATTTGATGACGTATACAATGAATGATTTCAACTCGATACATGTACAAGTAGGTCATTTAAATTCAGTTACATGGTTGTGCTTTTTCCATTAGTGGTGGGTTTGTTTAGCATTACTGCTGCTACGACAGCTCAAGTCTTCACTCATTGCTGCACTGAAATATTGATTGTGTTTTTCAGCTTTGCAGCTGATGTTGGCATTTCCTATCGCATCCTCAAGTGGATTTCCTTAATTTAGCTTCTTTCCATTCTGACCTTCATGCAGTGCCATGGTAGGGCTCCATGCCCTGCCATCAGCTGGTTAATCCTCTTTTCAAGATTTTTAATCTGAGAAAAGAGCAGGTTAATGAGAGTGATAGCAAAATGGAATGATAGACTTTTCTGCAAAGTTCATGTCATTCTTCTTGTAGTCGGCTGCTTTCTTCACAGTTCTAAGAAAAAACAACTTAATTTTGGAGAAACCTTAATGTAGCTCAGAATTTCTGGGTTTTTTTTTCCAATTTGCATTTTTGCAAATGTACAGTTGTTATTGTTATCTAACTCCAACAATACAAACACCAAAAATCAGGAAAACTACGAAACCAAGCAAATAACATCAAACAAACAAGATTACACAAACTCCCAGAAACCGGCACAGAAAGCTATGTACACCAAGGACACTGACCACAGAAAGCTATGTACACCAAGGACACTGACTATGTGTGATCATAGAGCAAGAAACACTAGCTCTGCGACATGTAAGTTGTCAAGTATGGTGATACTAGAAGTTGAAGATTGTTGCATAACTCATTCATGTACATGTGTGTATACATGTATATGTATGGAAGTACAGCGTACATGTACGTCACTCAGTTTGTCATGACATCAGATGAGGAATTCAAATCTTCTCTTAGTACCCAAATTGTAATTTCATTTTGAAGTCATATCATGGCTATATTAATTTATCATGCCAAAACTTCAACATAATTACCTGCACTGCCACTCTACATGATCCTGTGTAAGGCCTCTATTATGTATGTATGTATGTAAGTGAAGTGAAATAGAAAATAATCTAGAAGATAGGTGCACGTGTATTGTTTCAGATTTCAAGATTTTAACGCAGCTTCATTAGGACAACATTGTCGAAAAGATCTAAGAACAATGACAGCATGCTGCACACAGTGCTTCAGGATGCCTCGTTATGCACCACAGAAATGTTGTTGATTTTTCTTGACCTAAAAGACCCATTTTTAGTAACACTAAGTGGAATGGGCTAGGGCTGGCTTTCTTGCCGTGGAAGCAAACTAGGTTAGAGAGACAGAACTGAATGGGTCGGCAATTGTGGTGACTGTTTAATTGTTTGCATTCTGTTGCCTTCAAGGACCTATACGTAATGTACATTGTTTGGTTGGGGTTGTGTCTTGTAATGTTGTAATGAGCATGTGGAAGTTTGTTTGTTAAAAAAAAAAGTGGGCTGATTTAACATTTTTTGCTATATTAACCACTTGCTGCCAGGGGCCTTGTTTTCGAGGACGTAGGCTTTATACATGGAGCCAGGGAACCAGAAATTGGACGAAGGGAACTGGGCCTTGTAACAAAAGACCGTAATTGGAACAGAAGACCAGGCTGCTGGGCATTACCAACATTTTTTTTCACTCTCAATGGTGGAGATAGTCCAGCCTTGTTTTGAAATAGTTTACCAGGGTTTGGGGCATTAAGAGAGAGCGGATTACCACCGGGGACAAAAGCGCTCCACCACCGCAGCAATGAGCCACACACCACTGCTACATGCTAATCTGGCCCCTATTGAAAAGAGGTCAGCAGTGCACTGTGCCAGGTTCGCGAACAAAAGAAAGTTACATAAGAAAGTTACATGTACATAACATCGCAACAATGTGGGCTCTTTTTACAAGGCTGCAGGCCTGGCTGAAATACTCGGGCGTGAACAGATTTTGTCTGTCAGACTAATGTGGCCGCCAGACAGTAATTCGTGTGGGTGTAAACATCCATTAATTGAAATGATGAATTTTTGAAGAATTTTGAAAACTGAAAATCTTGAAAAGTCCTGATTATGTGCACTGCATTTTTCAAACCACCCGGCAGCAAGTGGTTAAGACTACTAATACAATCGGAATGGGTTTTGAAATGTGGGGATTTTTTTATTACGTGCTACATTACAGAACCATTGGTCCTAACTTCCAGCTCTGTGTCGAGCTTACATAAATATGCAGTGATCAAGAACCACTTAATGTGACCAATTGCTGTGGGCCCTTTGAATGGTCTAAGAGATTCTACATTTGTAAATATTGATATGTAACACAATTTTACAACTTTTCCCGATTAAGCTTGTCTTAGAGGTTGGTTTTGTTTGTTCTTTTTTTTGGGGGGGGTTAACTGTAAAACCGATGTCTGCTTTCTGAAAGGAACTTTTTATGTTTCAATTTAACAGGTAGCTTATTTACAAAGACGGTTAGCAAAAGCCAAGATCACCACTCACAAAGCTGTCGAGGGGTAAGTACATGTACCGTTAGGCTTACCTAGTAGTCCATTAAGCAGCCAAGAGCACTCCAGTTTTGGTGCTTAAATGCCAGTGATACTTGGCATATTGCCTCTGGCATAGGTACCAAATAGACTTATTTTTCTGCTTTTCTTTTCTGTCTCATCCCCCCCTATATTCCAGGCAAGTATAATTCCTTTTGAGTTTTCCTGAGATGAAGATGGACTACATGTCATTCCATGCTTGATCAGGGTTGATTATCTGTGAGAAGAACTCTTTTTCAGAGGCTTTTGAATTTTGTCCTTATACTTGGGCACTTCCCTGCCAATAAAAACAAATCCCCCGAGTTCACCATTACAGAATTTATTGAGGAGCAGGCCCTATTTACCCTTCAACTTGACCATTTTCTGGTTTTCCACCATGGCCTTAATGGAGATGCAGTGATTTGATTTTCTGAAACTGGGCTGCAAAATAATGGAATAAGTTTGGAGTTACATATACAGGCCATAAATACCCATATTACACTACTTCTACAGTATAAGAAACTGGCAAGAGAAAGAAGAAATACTTGTAAATGAAAGGGGGTGCAATTAAAAACATGTGGTTGTGGTGACTAGACACCTGTTGTTTATGGGGATCCAAAATGTTGGGAATATGGCGAAGTTTGCACAAGTTGGTATAGATTTACACATGCACCTGTCCATTTCCACACAGGTGGTACCGGCCAGGTTACACCTGCGTGTTCCTTATTAGGCGTGGGGATCAAACACATGTTGAAAGACACACAATGTAGATGTCGAGTGCCAAAATGTTTGGACGATGGCCAAAAGCTCTTGGAGCTTGATTATAAGGTTCCTAACAGAAGAAATGTTTCCTGAAACTACGGTACCTCCACAAAATCTAGAGTCATGCATCAATGCTTAATAGCTGTTCTTATGATGTGTTCAGTTGTACACTGCTACTAGTGCTGTGCGTGTAACTGCCACATTCTGTTACTACTTGCAGGTACGAGTATCATTGCATGTTAATTAGTTGATTGTTTTTATGCAGGCTTCAATAAATATCAACTAATAACGAGAAAGACTGTGGGCATGTACGTACATGTATATTACAACAAAGCTCAGGGCCTATTCAAACAAACGTCAGACTCGCTGTCTCCACAATTCCAACCAGAGTGCAGTGTTTATTCTGTGAGGAAAGCCTTTGAGAAAGATTCTGCTTGGATCAAACCTCATTCCGTGAATATTTTCAAGCTCAGTAGAAACAGGTATAAATATTCCTACCATTTTGCTCCTGGGTAATTCCAGAAATTAGGGGTCCATTTTTTGTGTGTGTCCCTGTCACATCTGACATATGATTTTGTAAGTTTGGAAACGAATTTTCTAATTTCCAAATGTGATGAATTAATGCAAATTACCTGCCAAACAAATAGTAACAGTTCGAAATCAAATCCGGTGATATCTCCTTGTCAAATAACAAAAGTCAGATGCAACAGGGACACAAAAATGTCCCACTTTTGAAGCCCTAATTTCTGGAGTTACCCTCCTTAGTAATGGAGATAGTAGTTAGTCAGTGTGGAATTGGTTGGATCATAGAAAAACAAGTTGATGTGTTAATACCAAACAGGGCAGGGCATCTCCAGAGATTGTCTGCTTGCAGAATGTAATGCATTTGTAAGTTAATGCCTTGCAAATGTATGGAAGTGTGTGATCAATATGGCTCACTGCGGGACAGATTTTTTTTTTTTATATTAATAGTCCATGTTTGGAGTAGTTAGTCCACTGGGAATTGGTATCTCCTGTAATAGACACCTCAGGCTGAGCTTTCATTTCCCGTGGATACATGTATCAGCTCACTTGACAAAAGCGTCAATCAAGAAGAGAGAAAAAAAGATTGAGAAAAACTCCCAGAAGTCTGAGTTTTGTGTGGGTGGAGTGCAAAATGTGTTTACCAAAATGACAGTTTAAGTTATCCTCTTTTAAAAAAAGTTTTTCCTGCCTTTATGAGTAGACATTTACAGCGGTTTTAAGTTTAACACGTCTGTAGTAGATCATAATTATCACAGCTTTGACGTAGGTGGTACCGCTAAATGGGCATGTAAATGTATGTGTTGATAGTCAAGTACATGAACATGTACTGGCACATGTGTATTGCAATAATACTACGTATTAAGCTCAGGTGTGTGTACATGTACATGTACATGAAGTAGACGGGCACCTGTACATGACGTAGATGTGCACATGTATGCAGTAGATGGGCACATAAAACAGGTGCACCTCACTAAACACGTCATACGTAAACTGTTTCAATATCAATCTTAGGTGACCTCTAAGAATGCCTCTGAGAATACAATAGCTCATCCTTTTTTATTGTGGATTTTTTTCCTCCGTAAAATTTTTTTTTTTTTACAAATGAAACACAGTTTAGCTGTTTATCAAGTTCTGTATTCTCACTGGTCTGCAAATGTGAGTGGTGCCAATTGCGTTTGGCTGCATGAACTTACTTGTTCTGAACAGCAAGTCTTGATTTGGAAGTGCAGAAATTTTCAATTGAAGGAGTGAAAGTAGCCAGTTCTTGTTTTTATTTTGGAGTTGTGTTTTTCTTTTTTCCTTTTCTGTTTTTGTGGGTGGGTTGTTTTGAATTTGTACCAGGCGAGCAGCTGTTGTGCAAACGTGACAGCTGATGACCATCTTTAAAATTTTGTTCGGGGGCTTTGTGTTTTTCTTTTTGTTCTTTTGTTTTTTTGTGATTTTTTTTGGGGGGGGGTATTTAAATTGAAGCAGGTGAGCCTGTCATGCAGACCTGCCCGCTGAACCACACCACACCGGACTTGTGCCCCCACTTGCCATGCAGAATATCCCACACAAGCTGGGAATTTTGCTTGAAGCCTCATGTACACTGATGCATACTGATCCTTGTACTGTACTTCTAGTCAAGTCTGACATTTGATTCAGCATGCTGGTGCCTGGGGTAAAAAAATACCAATAACCCTACCATAGATGGCATATTGAAAAGGACGCTTCCAGCTCTGAAAACAATTAATGGAAGGATCCACTGTTGCTGATATGTGCTGCGTGGTGCACATCATAGGCCGTTGAAAACATCCGTGTGATTAATCTCGCCTGCGCTCGGCTCTTTTTGAAAAGGAAAAGCCATAATGAAATGAATGAGAAAAATTATTTCAAAATTAATTAACCCATTAGCACGTGTATTACACTGTATTAATTTACTCTGTGGAGGATTCATATTTAGCGTTGCTGTACTGTGCCCTCCAAACACTTCAATGTTCAAATGCAAGTGAATGGCCAGTCAGGGAGTCATTTGTTACACCATGTTACTGGCAGAGTGGTCTTGGGTGGTACATGGCTTCTGGTACACTTCTGGTAGTCCTTATTTGGTATAAAATTCATGGACTAGTGATTGATGACTGGCATTGAACATTCAACTTAAATGGCCGAAAGTGTTGTCTTTTCATGTGGTACAGTGTATTTCCTGTGAGCCTCTGTATATCTCTGAATTATGGAAAGGTGAGGACATATGTGCCATGCACCTTTTTGTGTCCAGGTGATTATGTTCTGGTGCTTCTCAGTTGAATGAGTGTGCTGGGTGTCTTTGTGGCCACACACAAGCACTTACTTTGAACTTGTTGACCAGGAACATATTTATGCAGTAGTACAAAAACAGTGAACCAAAGACTTTGTTCAGCAAGGCACATGGTTTGGACCTCAGTGGAAATTTACAAGAGAACACACCCCCCCCAAAAATACTGCAAATTGTTGTTTTACGATAACACGAGTTGACGCTTTCCTTGCATATTCTTCCAAATTGTCACATTAATCTAAATATTTGTCGGTTGAACATGTACATTGGTGTGTTTCTTGTTTGTTAGAATCCATCAATGCAGCTTAACACCAAATATGAACCCCCAGAAAGTGTTCAGCTACATTGGTAGATTCTAGTGAAAACAAACTAGAAACATACAGGCCACAGGCCAACAAATACTTGATTAATGAGACAATTCTGAAATCCTTTAAAGTGAATGATCAACAAGTTTGAAGCCATTGCTGTCCTCAATTCAGGTGAAGTTTCAGGAATCATTGACAGGTGGTATTCACCCATCCTTTTTCTTTTGGCTGTATGATTTTTTTTCCAATTTCATTCAGCCAATACAGATTTCAGTATCACAAAGTGAAGATTTTTTTTATTCTGGGGAAAGAAAAAAAAAGGACTACAATTATCGATACGTCCTATTTTACAAAATGACTCTGCCTGTGAAAATAAATACAACTACATTATATTAATTACATGACGTATTGGCAAATGTGTGTACTTGCATTCAGCAGAAACTTACATGTACTAGCTTTTTCAAAACACTACACAGAGAAGGAGATATAAAAGAAAGTGACGACCAAATTAGTCATGCATCGCTGATCCGCTCTTTTCTCTCCCCTGCACACATTATGGACCCACCGGGCAATAAAAATATGAACGGTATTTAAACAAGGTCACTAGATGGTTGATGTTGAAGCATTTCCTTAGCAACCACTATAAATTTCACTGGTAAATATTGATTGCCCATGGTACCTGTAATGAGTTGTCCATTTGGGGGAAATTTTTTTTAAGTTGCGCTCATCACAGTAATTGACGGAACTTTTATCCTTGGGTAGCTGTAGTCCAAAACTACTAATTTGCTCCTCATCAGACACCATGGTCGTTAGAATGCATTGTGTTCTTATTCGTATCAGGTGTTCGATTGACCATTGTACCTGCAAAAAGATCTTGATTTTGACAAGTTAAAAAACTAAATAGTACTTCAGTGTTTGACAAATGCTGGTTCACTTTTAAGGAGTTTCTGTGTTTTGTTTTTCTTTTTTTTCTACTGGCAACAAAAGTGTAGTACTTGCAAGAACAGTAGTTCTCTGTTATTTATTCATTTCATTATATTGTAGAAAAACAAACAAGTGGACCAACAGACAGACAGAATATATTGGGAGGGGATAATGAGAGAGGCAGGCACATTTTGACTTTTTAACATCTTTCAAATTTTTTGGATTTATCTTTACACTAAATGCATGATTCCACAAGATGATGCACCAAAAGATACCTGTAATCCTTGAAATTAGTGGATGCATTCATCTACGGTATCAACCTTATCTTTACACAAAATGCATGATTCCACTAGATGATGCACCAAAAGATACCTGTAATCCTTGAAATTAGTGGATGCATTCATCTACGGTATCAACCTTATCTTTACACAAAATGCATGATTCCACTAGATGATGCACCAAAAGATACCTGTAATCCTTGAAATTAGTGGATGCATTCATCTACATTATCAACCTTATCTTTACACAAAATGTATGATTCCACCAGATGATGTACCAAAAGATACCTGTAATCCTTGAAATTAGTGGATGCATTCATCTACGGTATCAACCTTATCTTTACACAAAATGTATGATTCCACTAGATGATGCACCAAAAGATACCTGTAATCCTTGAAATTAGTGGATGCATTCATCTACGGTATCAACCTTATCTTTACACAAAATGCATGATTCTACTAGATGATGCACCAAAAGATACCTGTAATCCTTGAAATTAGTGGATGCATTCATCTACATTATCAACCTTATCTTTACACAAAATGTATGATTCCACCAGATGATGTACCAAAAGATACCTGTAATCCTTGAAATTAGTGGATGCATTCATCTACGGTATCAACCTTATCTTTACACAAAATGTATGATTCCACTAGATGATGCACCAAAAGATACCTGTAATCCTTGAAATTAGTGGATGCATTCATCTACGGTATCAACCTTATCTTTACACAAAATGCATGATTCTACTAGATGATGCACCAAAAGATACCTGTAATCCTTGAAATTAGTGGATGCATTCATCTACATTATCAACCTTATCTTTACACAAAATGTATGATTCCACTAGATGATGCACCAAAAGATACCTGTAATCCTTGAAATTAGTGGATGCATTCATCTACGGTATCAACCTTATCTTTCATCCTTACTGTTTCACTTTCAGGCCACAATTAATGCACCATTTTAGCTGTGCTACAGTTGATGAAGCTTTAATATCGATCATTGTAATTTGAGAGTCAGAGTGACGCCGGGCCTTTCTTAATTCATCCTTCCCACTCCAACACCGACGACGATGATAAGAAGTACATACTGCATGTGTAATAATTATACAGACTGTGACCCTTACCCTTGTCATTGTTCAGGCTTCCATCGCCATGGCAGCATATGGCTAGAATTGGGTCGCTGCTAAACATATCTGGCATTGTAGGTGACATGTCAAAGCAAACACTAGTCTAGGTGTTACGCATACACACCTTTTCTCTGGTTGATGATTGAATAAGCAGACTCAGTTATTCACGTGGGGGAGGGGGAGTTGTTGTGTATGTAATGTGAAACTGTTAACCTTCCTTTCAACCAGCATACAAGTAAGATACTAATACCTGGCACATTTTGCGCCCATCATGTTTTCTACATGAAGTGGGTTCAGACTAAAAACTGCTGAATGTGACATTGTTCTTGGGCTCTTTCTACCAGTAGAAACAACACTTTTTAAAAAATATGTATTTGTGCTTTGACGTGGGAAAAAATGGATGATTGTTGCCTGGCATTGCGTTGTACATTATAATCAAATGCAGAGCTACAAGAGCTACTTTTTGGTGCGATTGTAATTCTTGGTTGTTGGCTTTTTTCGGTGGCATCACTTTTGGTTTTGCTTCTTTCTTTTTTTTGGGTTTCTATTTTCCCCAACTCCTCAAGGCAGGTTGGACTGTGTAAACACAGGATTGACAGGTTCCAGGCTCTAAGGAATACCTGCAGGCGTAATTAGAAACCATTCATTCCTGTCAACTGCACAGTGCCTGTACATCATGCACTCTGGCTTTTAGTGTTATTGTAAAAACCAACATCCATCCTTACAAGCACTGAAACTATGCATGGTTTAGGCTGTCCTGTAGCACATGTATGAGTAATTCATTTGACCATTCAGCTACATGTAGCTTAGGTTACATCCAAATCTGTTGGCTACCATAGGTCTAGGTCTTTGTTCTAAGGAGATGGCTGACAATAGACATAGCCAGAGCTCCGGAAGCCCATTTGGCCGGGGACACAGCCTTAGACATCTTTTTAGAGGGCACACCCACATTATGGCAAAAATTGACACTGTGCGACTGTTACATAGTGATAATAAATGGCTCTAAATCCTTGTACGTGGCTCTAAATCATTGTACATTCTCCATGCATTTGGAAAGTCTTACATGGCTTTTCTTGTTCCTACATGGAATGCTAGGATCATTAAAAATTTCTGCTGTTTTTCGACTCGTCTCTCACTCGCTGGATGCCCATCACATCTTCAGTGCACTCTATAACCATTAAGGAATCACGTACCAGTATGTAGTTAGTGATGTCAATTGGCAGGCCGGAAATCAACCCTTTTTTAGGACACTGCATATTGTAAATTGCTTGTATCTGAGTGGTGCTTGTTGATTACTGTCATCATTGGACTGTCATCTCTGTTTGTACTGTGATGACTTATCAAACAAAATCCTGACTACATGTACAGTGGTGTGCTTGTGCATGTGCCTGTCTTTCAGCCTAAAATGTCACGTTAAAGGTGCATGCATTTGTTCCATTGTTAAGGAGATTTTTTTTTTAGAGGCAAAAGACACTACACCCATGGTTATCATGACTCGCACGAAATCAGCCTTTCTGTTCCCAACATAGAGAAATGTAACGTGTTAATTCAGTTTAAATTCATGCACATGCATATATATAAATATATACATGTTCCGGTAGTATGGAAATGTTGCTTTTTTTCTACCCAGGGACCAGTAATTGTTCTTAAATTGCATTTCACCTTTTTTATGAGTTTGACTTTCACAAGGCCATCTTCACAAGGCCATTTTCAGGGCTAACAAATATTCATGGGCTTAAAAAGAGATCCCTAACAAAAAAATTAAACATGTACATTGTATACAGCCATGAAAGAGAAGGTACTGGTACCCGCATCAGCGGCCAAGCCGACGTTTCGTTTGAATTTCCTAAGAGTCATACCGTGGTAAAAAAAAACAGGCCGAATTCTAGGTCAGTGTCAGCAGTGTGAGCTTGAGATGATCCTAGCGGATATTTTGTGTTGGATAATTGGAGTACAAGCAGGCAGGGTCGGGCTGTATTCTGGTAATAAAGATCTGAACACGCTCAGTAATGATTTACAGCACACAACACTAATGATAACACACTTGGTGATGACAGAGTTACATTTTTAAATTTCAAAGACGTTATGTTGAGAGGCATTATTAAATGGCAACCATCTGTCATACAGAGGTTTTGTGAAACTGAACCAACACGAGCTTTGAACAACCTGTACAGTTAGAATTGGCAAACCTTGTGAGAGATATATTTTTGATTGCGTTACATCCGCATGTCCTACTAGATCTCCTTGATTCCTATCGGACTTGTTAGCTCATACTGGTTGATGGCAAGGTTGAATTCCCTGAATTTGATAATCCACATTTCCAGAATTGAGGTGATTTTTCTTTTAATATAGAAAGCAATTATGCCCAACTTTTCAGAATTTTTGAGGGCACAGGTAATGTGTGGACTGCACTAGAGAGGCTGTGTTCACTCATGTTTTAGGGACTTGACTGACAAGGTTTCCACCAATGAAAGTGCTGTTAACTGAATGTTGATCTGGGCATAATGTCATTATAATACACTCATCTATTTTGTGAAGGATATTAATACCGGTAAACTGATCACTTTTGTGAAGGAATCAATAAATTATAAAACCATTTTCACTAGAGGCTCCAAATCAAATAGTACACATCATTTTATACATAGTAAAGAATGGTTTATCATATCGGGTTATCCTCATCACGAGTAGGGGCATGTAATATGTTGTTCTTGGAGCTATACACTAATCTAATGACTGTAAACTGGCTCACATGCCTGTTTTTGTACACCGTCACCCCAACAACATTGATCGGCAGTTTGTACAGTTATCTAAGCCTTGGAGAACTGCACTGTCAGTTTTTTTTAATTGCCGCAGCTGAATGCTAATTACATGCAACTCACCAGAGAGCAATTCTGAAGGTGTTTTGTCCAACACAGTATGTGTAAATCATTGCATCTTTCTCAGTAGAACTGGGGTTGTTAGTTACATGTACATACATGTATGTCATACATGCTTAATGACACTGGGCACGTCTCAAATTAATGCATAAATCATCGTGTTTCAGCTAAACACTGGCGAACAAAATTGCAAATGTGGACAATGTAATGCAACGATAACAAGGGAAAAAATTAAGCCTTGTTCAAAGCTTCATGACCTGAAAATCAGTGCCTTTACATCTGACTTGCTGTGCTATTTTCTCACACTTGGAAGCAAATTGTAAGTACGATCACAAGTACATTTGCCATCATCACAATTGATTGATAAAAAAATAGATCCAAACGTACATGTAATTCCATTTGACGACTAAATCTATCAGTCTGCATTGCAGATAATGTTTTACTGTGACTTGTGTCTGTACCTCTACACTTGGCCACAAACTCAGATGGATCTTACACCGTCTCCTTCATCTTTTCCCTGTTTTTGGCTACTGTCCACATACAGGTGCACGCATACATACACTGTACATGTACATGACTTGTATGGACGCTTTGTGGGTGCATGCACGGTATCCGATTGCCAGTCAGTGACCTGCCGCTAAACTTACAATGAACTGTGACAGCTTCTCCACTCTAGTCTTCCCACGCAGTGGGCAGACAAGTCGACCACATCAGGGGCACTTTTCTGTTTCTCAAAAAGAGATGTAAGGGAAAAGAGAAATCCTGAGCTGACACTGACAGCGGTTACGCACATCACTAACTGCCCCTTAGCTGTTAACACCCCCATAGTCGTGTATGTCAGCTCCTGTCAATGATTTATCTCTTTTTTTCCTTCATTTCCTCTCTAATTGCACATGCAGGATGGTCAGACGATGCAACCGCTACGCTGAGCACGACCCGTTCTTGGCCGGGGCGCAGCCTAGCAACCCCTGGATAACAGACGACACCACAATGTGGACGCTCAACACAATGCTGTCAGTATTGCTGTGATCTCAGGAAAAAGGCTTTCAATTAACTGTGCATCATAGCTCAGGCCACTCAAATAACGGACCTGGTTATCACTGACACATATTCAAATAACGAATATGTGTTGAACTGATGCATGCAGGAAAGTTTTTTTTTTTTTTCTTAAATTTAAGAACATTCACACTCATTGTTAACCACCAAGGAAAGCCCCAAAACAAGAACAAAATTTTGAGTGGCCTTTGCACTAAACAAGCTACTATTGTTAGTGTGCGTGGGTGCGGCAGTGTTGTCATGTGATATTGCACTCATTTGACTTTGTAGTAATAGTTAAGAGAAATGTAAGCAAGAGGGTTTTTCACTGTCATTTGACTTTAAATGAATAGTATGAAGTTTATTCACCCAGGCATTGTCAATGTTTCTGATTTTTTTTGTAATCATTAGTTATAATGCTCATGAGATTATTTCTTAATTCTTGATGTCAGTGATAACGTGACTGTTAATGTTTAAGAAGTACCATGTTAAATCTTGTGAATATCTAAAATTATATTAAAATTTTCTATTATAAAATGTGAGTTTTCCAGAATGACGTTTTGAAGAACAAGTAAAGAAAATGGAGAGAAACACCGAAGGCAACATCTGAAATAACCCAAATAAAACAGCTAATTTTGTTTATGTGGCAATCGGTTTTACAGTTTTACACAGTAGCATACAGTAGTTCCAGAGATAAAAAGCTCTTCACATTCTGAGCCGGGGAGGGGCTGGTAAGGTTATGCCCATAAGAACATGTCAACCTCTTGATAACAGTGCTCCCCATTGTCCCATTTGTATCTCCAGGGTGGACACACCCACCGAGAGACGGGTCCGTCGGTGGTGCATCAGCCTACGGGAGCTCCTGCGCGACGCCACAGGCCGGCATGAGTTTGAGATGTTCCTAAAGAAAGAGTACAGCCAGGAAAACATCCGCTTCTGGCAGGCCTGTGAGCAGCTGAAATATGCTCCACAGTCGTCGGTGCCGGAGCAGGTGCATGAGATATACAGGTGATTTGTCTTTCCTCCCCATATCCATTGAAAAAAAATGACCAGAGACGTGTTTGTACTCCGGAGAATCAAAGGCTATCCATGAAGAAGAGTGCTATTTAGCTACTTCAAGTGCCTGTAGACAGGTAGAAGATTCAGTGTGCAGTGATCAGTTTACATTGTGGATGAAGTGATGTTCAAGCCTGTAGGTAGTGTTGAGTCGTTTAAAAAAATTGACTTCGGTTTGTCATACTCCTGTACATGAAATACCTTCAGTGCCATTAGATTTCAATATGTTTGGGAATTGATGTACAGGAAGAGCAGAGTGACAAGGCTTTACATCCTCCCCCTCCAAAAAAAAAAAAAAAAAAATCTTATTTATTGCTGTTGCTAGTTGGCTACCAGAAGTACAGGTTAATGAAGCTTCCTGTGCCAAAGAACTTTGCTCCATCCCTTTTACCAAACTAGATATTCTTTTTCACGTTGCCCATCAGGGACTTCCCACACACTGTTTAGTGCACCATAAATGTTGATTATCATAGGCAGGCCTACAAAAGCATGGAATTGCTAAGTATTTCCCTGTGAGTTTTGTTAGTTCCTAATCTGAGCTAATGGATGCAGACCAGTAAATACATGCACATAAGCTGCCATAGACAAAAGTGATAAATGTCCCCACTTTCACCTGTTTTCACCTGAGAATTAATTATTTAATCAGATCATTTATAAAGTAATTAGTGAATTTGTAAATTTTTAATTTTAATTCATTAGGGGAAAGTGAAATTGTGATCAGTACTGATAATTAATGATTTTGACTTCCAGGGAATTCCTGGCACCTGGGGCACCCTGCGAAATCAACGTGGATGGCAGGACGGTGGAGATGACCCAGCTTGCCTTGCGCAAGCCCAACCGCTTTGCCTTTGAGGCTGCCCAGCACCACATCTTCCTTCTGATGAAGAAGGACAGCTACCCAAGGTTTCTCCGCTCCAACGAATTCAAGAAGCTGCTGACCAACGCCATGCATACCAACATCAAAAAGAAGTAAGGCCGTCTCACAAAACTGCTTGAAGATTATTCCTTCAAGAAAGCCCCTTAATCTTGAAAAATGTGTGCAACCACAGCAGTGTTTTACAGAGATACTCATTTCAAGGCAACAATAAGTCAGTTCTTCCATCGGTTGTAGCGATTGTTACTCAGTGCACGAACGAAAGATGGTCATCTCTGTGCTGAATGATATTTAGGTAGCACAAAGACTCACAAATTTTTTGCCTTAAACAAATTGCAATTTGGGGGGGGGGTTAAAAATAATGAGAATATTTCCAATGCTTCAAATGCATATGTGAAATACCCCTTGTGAACATTGAAGATATAAGAATTGCAGTTTCATATCTCACCCGGCCTGGCAAAACAAGTTTACAGCTCACCAGAACCACCTGTGAGTTAAATGGCTTTTACAAGAATCTTGCACAGTGTAAACCAATAGAAACCCCTCAATGTTGTTCACTCACATAATGCCTTTTGTATAGCAGGATGCCAAGGTGGGTGATTCGTCAAAACAAAATGCAGACTACTCTTCCTAATGGAAAGGAAAACAAAAACACTGAAACAATGAAAGGTGTAAGACTCGTTTTGTTGGGTCTGGTCATTGAACGTGTGTGCTGTTTCATCTGAGCTGATTAGTCCCTTCGGTTTGTTCCTGGTTTTTCAACTTCTTTTGTGCTGGACGTGGTTGTCTGTGAACATCAAAGCGAAACCTATAAATCATAAAGATATCAATGAGTGACTTTTTTGTAGATTCACAACTTGTGGCTCCAAGGACAATGACCCAAAACAACGAATTGACACTTTAAAACAAAAAGCAGTGGGTGCCAGATTCCCTCAGTTTATTCTTTGTACGTCTGAAATACTTACTTTTTTTTAATTCAAATTCACATTTTGATAGCAGCTTAGTCAAGTTACCTTAATTTGTTGATCCTCTTTGTGTTGCAGATTCTTTCCATTTGGACGGAATTTAATGCGCACAGCCAAAGTCACGCCTGACGCCACCCCAATGTCTCTCAGGAGGCGAGGCAGTTTTGGTGATGAGGAAGGGGAGGGACAGTCCATCGGGGAGACTGGTATGGTACACTCTCTGAGTGCCAGCAACCTCCATGACTATGAGATGACTAAAATGTGAGTACTAAGAGCTACTCAGTCTAGAGTATGTTTAGGCTTCAGTGGTACTCCTGAAGACTTCCATCAACTGTTAAAGTAACAAATTTTCCATTACTGAGTGTTAATCTAGAGGCTGTAAATTAACTGCAAGTCTTGTACATATATCACCCATTTGTTCACTGTCAATTTACTGTAAGTCTTGTAAAAATCACCCGTTTGTTTTGTTTGTTAGATACTAACACTTCTGAAGACGTTCTCAGTGGGTTGAAATGTCACATTTTCTCTGATCTCATTTCCCTTTCGAAAGGTTCAAGCCTACAACATGAACATATCACACCATGTTTGTATCGTATTCCCCCCATAGATACTCAGATGCACAGAATGGTCACAGTACAGAGGAGAATGGCATCAAACAAACCAAGCAACCAATGAGGTGAGTCTTGACCTTGTATTATGAAATGATGTTTCTTTTCCTTTGGTGTAATGTTAACAAACGGGAAATTGTCTTAGCAGAAGAGTGTGGTTAGCTTGGTGAAGAAATCTGCAGAGAAATGAAACTTCCAACTTGGTTTAAGAATAGAAGAGTGTGGTTAGCTTGGTGAAGAAATCTGCAGAGAAATGAAACTTCCAACTTGGTTTAAGAGTAGAAGAGTGTGGTTAGCTTGGTGAAGAAATCTGCAGAGAAATGAAACTTCCAGCTTGGTTTAAGAGTATCCGCTCCAAGCGGAACATAAGAGGGCATGTTTTTGGTACTCACCACATAGGTGCACCATGATTCGCGCAAGTATATGCCTGTTTAACGGCAAGTACGCTGAGTACACGTAACTAATATATTCCGAGTTGTATGGTCTTTGTGTACACACAGAATGCGTGCGAGAACCCGCTTGTAACCACCCGTCTTTCTTTTGCTGATTGGGGGTGCATTCCAGCTCGGGGCGCTTAGGGACGGGGACCAGAATTAGAAGCCATTACTACTGTTGCACCACACAGGTGCTGAGGCAGTAGTCCAATGTTTAATGCCTTGACTTTCCAACTGCAAAGATGTACAGACACCATAGGTTTAGAACACAAGCAAGAGTGTGATGCCACTGCACTGATGGTACTTTGTCAGATTAGTGTGCATAAAAAATCTGACTGTGATGGGTCATACAGAGTAATTTTTGTACCCTTTGTTTGTGTGTTTCTTCCGTGCCTAGGTTTTCCTCCTTACAACCAATCCACTCAGCAGTCCTGGTGCGCAACAGCTCACTGACCAGGCTGGAGCTGGCCAGTTGTAATGGCCAGGCCCAGAGGCCGGGGTCCGGGGACAGAGACAGCACCTCCCACTTCACCACCACCACCTTCACAGTCAGCAGCAACAGCCACACCAACACCAACAACAGCACCTGCCAGCTCTTCACCGTGCCCATCTGCAACCTGCCCACCAAGAAAAGCCTTATCACACCGTGGGAGGAGGATGGCAGCTGACCCTAGGTCACAGGGTCAATGTTTGTGGCACCACATAGCCCCTGTAACTCAACTACATGTAGATAATATAAGAACGTGTAATATATGAATAAAAAAAAAGTTTATAAAATTGTAATTGATCTATCTGTTTTATATCACAATGTCTGACATTTCAGCGTTGTCATGTTTACTTTCGTGTACGGGTGGTAAGGACAAGCAGTGCCTAACATGAGTATGGCTTTGATATACAGTGCTGCGACAGAACACCTGTGATTGCCAGCTTAGAAACAATGTTTTATGTTTTCACAGGTCGAATGTCATTTTGTGTGTGTGTGAACTGGGCAACTTCTAATTCCAACCAACAGAGGGGGGAAAAACTTTCGTAATGATAAACTGAAGTAGAATATAAAGGTAACTTGAATGTGTCAACATTCCAGTTGCATTAATCATTGCAGTATTTTTACCCGTGCCGGGTCAGTCGTGCTAGAATCCATGAATCGTTATATTCAAGAATCGTGTTTATAATTAGTATCTGTTCTTGTCCAACAGCCCTGGACTTAACCCCTGTTGTCCAATTCTGTAGTGCCCTAAAAGCAGGCAAATGAAGAACCATCGTATTTGGAGTGTTAAATTTCTGTTTATCGTGAGCAGATACACTGCATGTAATTTTTGACATCTTTACCGAGGCAAGCAAGGGTGATGCCCTTGAAAATTTCAAAGTTTCACAGCCATAGTGGTGTCAGCAAGGCACAGCACGGCACATGGCCTTCAAGATCATGTGATTGAACCGTCAACTGCAGAGGGCGCTGTGGGCTACTTGTTTGGCTCTGTCACTTGACAGATTGGTTGAACAGAGGCTTTGCATGGTAGCCATGTTGCAGTGCAGCTCTTCTGTACCACAGGAAAGTTTCCTTTGTACATACCCTGTGGAACAAAAAGCACTGGCCTGCAAGATGGCGGCTACGCAAACCCTCTATAGGTCCACCAAATTTCATCCCTCACCACCACAAGACTTAATTGTAGAGCAGGTTCGGTCAATTGGGTATTTGTTTTACTATAGTCAAGTATAATTTACTATTTGAAATAAGGATACGTTGACTGACTTTTTCTGATGTTCATTCCTTCTTTATAAAAGAATCTAGCTTAATTGTGTGCTGTTGCTTTTTCTCTTGTTTAGCTATATTTGTGTACTTGGGCCAACTTATGTACAGAAGAGAAGAGTTTTTAAGTAAAAAAATGTTCATATCATTGTATCTTTCTGAACTGTACATAGAGATATTTATTTATAATTGAAAACCAGCATTGGTATCATTGGATTATTCTTCATCATTTAGATTGTAAAATTGAATGGCATCATGATTGACAGTTGATGTCAATATACTGCATTGGATAAGACAAATACCGTACCAGCCACCCATTTGTACGTGTAAGCAAGACTATTCATTAGATAAAAAGTTAGAATCTGAATGTTCCTACGTGCTGTAAAATAATGAGACAAAGCATAGGAGTACAGATTTAGCAATTAATTATGCAAGACACCTACATCTTGACCTCAAATTTTTCAACAGGTGTCTACTCTGTTTGCCTGTATTAGTAGACAGGTGTCAACCAATCAGCAGCTTTGGCTTTCTTTAGTGTTGGGGTCACATAAACGTTTCACACAAGTTAAACGTTTAGAGTAGGCTCTGGTGAACTGATGATACCTGAACTTGGTCTGTGTACCTGCAATGATTTAAAAAAAAGCAATTACACATATAAATGGTGCATTCTTAAATATGGTGCTTCTGCAAAAATAAGAGCAAATACTGATGATCCTGAGTTATATTTCCTCTACATGACACCAGCACTTGTTCCTGTAGCAACAAACGAACGGGTGCTAACACACATTCCTTTCTAAGCCATTCTTTACTGTTTCTGTGTTCTATTCCATCTTAGATCTATTCCTTATTGCATCTATTAAGCTATCACCAGTATCAAAATCACTGAGCAGTTCATTAACCCCCCCCCCAAAAAACTCCAAAATTCCCCTCCATGACAAAAAAGACAAGTGTTTTTACAAGCCATATTTACTCTAGAAATGGTACCATTTGTCAAATAGTACATGGTAAAGAAAAGATCCAAGTTTCCTGGTTGTTGTCCAATGCTCAGCAGTGTGTAAGAACTGCAGGTACAGTTGAAATGCAGCTGTTCATTCATCTTGACGATGAAACAGATGATGAAAGCTCTGAATAGATTTCTTGACATTTTTGCCAAATATAATTTCTCAGTTTTTGTTTTACATCATTAAAAAATTTTTACTAATTTAATATCAAGCTACTACTAAGCTGTTAGTATAAGTCTTGAAAACCAGAGAGTGCGTAAGTAGCTGCAGGTGGCATCCCTAATACAGTGACTGGTTAGCTGCATTCATGTGGGTAAGTTCCATCCATGGCAGCTGTATGTATTTGGAATTGTGGATGTACTTACATGTACATGCATATGTACATGTGATGTAAGCCTACTAGAACAGTTGATTGTGAAGCTTGGATACATTTTTGGAATCCTTGAAGGCAAAGTTGACTTTCCTGACACTGTAACAAGACACTTAACCATATGCTGCCGGGTGTTTTAAAAATGCAGTGCCTACATACGGGTGATTTTCAAGATTTTACGTTTTCAAAATTCTTCAAAAATTCATAATTGTGACCTGTCACCACAAAATGAGCTGAAAGTCAGAATTTTCAAAAATTGAAATATTGGTATTTTTTAGTTCAGCAGAAAAAGAGCTCTCCAATGGCATGTACATGGAACACTTAGGGTAGAAGTATAAGGTGACAATGTGACATTATTCTGGCAGCTTTGCGTCTTTGTTCCCGACATTGTTTCAACATTTCAGACCAGGCATGCATAATGCTTTTGTCAAAACTGCTGTAAAAATGACATTTTTAACTATATGATCCTGCGAAATATTTGGAATTAAATAGGAGACAGATTAGTCTTTCCAAATATTACAAAATCCCTAAATTAACCTCCACTCCAATAAGATTTTGAACCTTCAAAATAGGAAAGAGCAGAATGCGACTTTATGCTCATTTTGTCGTGACAGGTCACAATTACATTTAATGGCCTTTTCCCCCAACATGAATGACTGTCTGGTGGCTACTCTTATCTAACATGCAACCTCCATTGACATCCGGGTATTTCAGCCAGGCTTGCCGCCCTGTAAAGAGCACCAAGAATTGCGAGGTGTTAAGTAATTTCCTTTGTTCCCAATGAATGCCAGTGGCGTCTTTTCACAAGCAGCTGGATTAGCGTGCAGCAGTACTATATCGCTCATCGAAGGGGAGCTGGAGCACTGGTGCGCTATGCCGAAAACAGTGGTATACTGTTTCAAAACAATGACAGATTACCTCCGATAAATGCAAGCTGAAAAATGATGGCAATTCCCAGCAGCGGGTCTTTTGTTCCGAGTACAGTCTTTTGTTACAAGGCCCAGCTCCTTTGTCTGATTTCGGGCACCTCAGCTATGCATACAAACCCGAGGTACCCAAAACCGGGTTCCCCAGCAGCATATTGTTAAAGCAGATCACGTAACTGAAACTTTCTGTATGCCAGTTTGTTTTTTGCAAATTCATTGGCCATGAAAGTAAAGAATAAATCCTCAAAGCACCCTACCAGTGATTGGAAAAATAACTGGTTCCAGCTGCCACGATGCTCCCCATGTCCCGATGTCAATAACCCATGTAACCCTTCATACATCCGCTGTTATCGTAGGCAACACACGCAGTAGTTAAATAGCAGGCCCCAGTACTAAATCAGCATGATGACAACTGTACATGACACAATTAGCGTCAATATCGTTGTTTGATAACAAATTCATGGATTTTTTATCCTAACAATGAGCCCCCTTTCTCATTTACACTGTGTACAACAACATACAGTTGCTAATGAAATGCTTGACTAGGGTAATGGCGGCCTATCTCGGTGGCCCAACGCCTTTTGATCGGATCATACTGCTGCTGGTGGACTTGGGACAATCATGTAATCCAATCTGTCTGATTAGCCTCTGGTTGTCAGGCTCCTTATAAGCAATCCATCACATGTGACAAAACAACTCTGGCATTTGTCATTGTTTATTTGAAGTCTGCACAAGGTAACATAATTACATCTGTTAAAATTCAACAGAGGTTAACCATTTTCAACCCAAATTAAGGAATTAAAGATCTCAATAATACGAGGTTTAAATATTAGTTTGGGATTCTTTTAGCATTTCTGCCAGTTGTCTGTGTGTGTAGAAATGACTGTAAAACTAGGCAAATGACAACTGTGTATATGTTGTAAATATAACATGTTAATTCAATTTCTTGATCAGAAATTCAAATTTATCTTTACCTTTGGCTTAGTTTACTAACAAACAAACAGAGAGATTTTATCTCTCAAATGCCGGAAAATGAATTTGATTTGTCTCAAATTTGTATTTTATTACCTGTTTGTTTGGTCTAAGCGTGGGGGTTATGAAGATCAGGTAAAAAGCTTGACATTTTAAATTAAAATGTATTCTATTGATAAGAAAAGGATACTTGTTTTCACATACATGTACTCAGTTTGAATATTTTAGTGTGAGATGCCTGATTTTGTGCACGGGAAACCTTGATTTGGAAGTTTGATCCAGTACACAAAATGCAAAGTCAGCCTTTGCTCATCCCGGTCAGCTGACCCACACAGCAGAAAAAAATCATTTCTGTATCTGGTCCAGACACGACAACGTTACTTACCTCTGACTGATGCAACAGGGTCTGGATATGTTTATTTAACTGTCTGAAATAGCTAGTTTCTTACCCAGACCTGCCAATTTGTTGTACTTCTTCCTGAGGTCAAGTAATACCACACAATAGATTAAAAGGTATTCAAATGAGCCCTCAGTTCATTTTAAATTCTAATCTATTATGTGGTGATGCCTGACCTCAGGAAGGAATACGACAAATTGGCAGATATGCTTACCAAGGTCTGTTGTGTAACCTCCTGGCTCAAACGCAACAGCTGAATTGGGCAGCTACGGTCATAGTGCAGTGTCTTGTTGTTTGGACCATGGAGCTTTTCGATCAGAATGTGTCGTCTTTCTGAAAGGAAGCGACAAACGCACCCCAATATAGTCAGTGCAGTTGAGCAAATCTGTGTGTTGGGGGAGGCAAGCAGATTTGACCTCATGTAGCATGGGATTGGTAGCTCAAAGAATTGCCCAAAAAACAAATGCATACCTGTCAACCTTTCTGATTTAATCAAAATCAACCTATCTTTAAGCAGTGTTTTAGTTGAGTACCAAAGCTCGTGTACCGAGTTTTTCAAGTACACACAGTGCCGAGTATGGGCCGAGTCCAAGTACTTTTTAATCAAGTCCTGGGCCAAAAATCTGAGTTTGAGTTTTTAAGAGTCCCAGTACGGGCTGAGTACGAGTACAAAGATATGGAGTACATCCCGAGTACATTTTAAAACTACAGCAATCAGCACCGTTACTTAAATGTGATACGTAAAGTAATTACCCAGTATTCCTTGTGATCTCTAAAGCCCCAAGACATAATTTCTGATGAAGAAGAAGACATGTCTGAATTGAACTCGCCGCCATGCGCCTGAGACTGTGTCACACATTTCCATTAAAGAGCAATTTGCCCAACCTCTTTTCCACGGGTACAAGCTTTCTGCGCCATATTAGTTTATAGAAAATGCCTTGTGTGATGAATGCCCACTCAGCCATGGAAAAAAGGTTGCAATTCATTTCGCTGCTATTCTTGCAGTAGGAATAGGATAATGAAAATAGTGCACCATCGATATTGTGAGCGAGTGCCAACACCCATGAGTGCCAACACCCATGCACGAATACTCAATTTAAGTCGATAAAGAATTTAGTGTATACTTTCATCATTGTCTTGACAGTTATAAGTTACGAGTAGCTTACACTCTGTGAAATTTTTGGTCAAAGTTTAGTATTGAAAAATTAGTATCAAAAAAATGTGAATTTTCTTTCGAGTACAGTGTGACTGGATTCAAGTTAACCGAAGACAATTCGTCGAGTTAAGGGACAAGTCCGAGTACAAAATTATGAGCACGTGCTGAGTATTGCTAAAATCATTGAATCTTGATATCGTTAACTGTTCAATGCTGCTTACTGAGAGCCTCAAGGAATGCAGCGTATGTTTCCTCATTTCGGACAGTGGATGCCACAACTGCTACAGGCCTTCCTTGACCATCACCCTGACATCGCAGTAACATATGCAGCAGGTGGACTAATGGCTCAATGATTCGAGTGTCGTACACCACATCTGAAGTGAAGAAGAGACTTTTGTTGCAACAAGTGGAGTGCATGACAGTAGAAAAGGTATCTTGGCTAAACTACGCCCTTAGCAGTAAACAAGTCAAAGGTTGCAAGTTACAGTCGCTAACTTGTTAAATGCACTCCACTCTAAGAGCTTGCAAACAATGTTTTGAAAGACGTGAGTTGCCCAAAATCTGTCCTCGTACTGCAAAAACTCAAAAAAATTCTAGGTCAATGTTTTTGTTGACCAAAAACATGAAAAATAGAGCCTCTGTGTGGCAAACTCTTGGTGGCGCACTGTTTTGTGAATTGCCTGCCTTCCAATGGTCTATACCTGCTGCTAATGTAAGTCCAGCATTCAACCTCTTGACATCCTTCTCATCCACTGCTTCCCAGTCAATGCATTCCACAGTTATGACTGGTTCATTCTCATGTCCGCTCTGGTGGACTGGGATGCCTGACCTTTGGGGCAAAGCTTTCCTAAGACATTCACTCAAGTCAGACCCTGAATTCAAACAACACCAATAAAAAAGAGTGTATCTAGACACCATCTCAGCTTTGCGGGAGTAGAAAGCTCCACAGAAGATCATTCTTGCATGGCTTATGAAAGAGGGACTGTTAATAGGAATAGCTGACGGTGGTGTATGGATTCATGCCAAAGCCTCTGAGCAAAGGTTACAGCTTCAATATTAAACGCTAACACTTTTCATTTGTATAGAGGTTTCATAAAAAATTTTGGAACTTAGCAATATTGAGTCCCCATAACTGGTGTCAGAGGTCATTGGTTCAATTGTAACACACTTTGCGGAGTAAGCATTGCTATCCTGGCTTTTCCAAATATGAAGGAATGCACAACATTCTAATGGCTGATCCAGATGTACAGAAAGGAGATGGAAAAACAGAACTGTTTTTCCCTGATCTGCTTAAGTATTAAATTACTGACACACTTCCATTTAACTCAACATACCTGGAACATTGATGGCGATGTTCTCTTCTAGACCTCTCAGAACACTAGCATGGCAGTCTGAGAAGACATAACTGGTGGGTTGGCAGAGTTTGCAGACAGCAAGACCAGTGAGCCCCATGCCACTGCCAAGTTCTAAAACAGCTCTATACAAGGAATGTAAATATACTATACAAAGTTCAGAACTACTGCATTGAAGGGTTTACAATATTGAAAAGTTCTAGAACTAATTTATATAGGGAATGTAATAATGCAAAGAATGACTTGATTAGCTTGAGATTACAAAGCAACAATCCTATTAAGGGGAAGATCCACATTTATTTTTCAAAACTTGTGTGTTTTTTTTTTAAATGTCTTTCCCCAGTGCATTTGACGAGTAAATTTCATTTCAATCGGAGCCCTGCTTACCCACCTTCCAGAGAACACCTCCTTGTTCTCCACTACCCATTCTGTCAGGCAGCTTGCAGCAGGCCAGGTGTTTAGCCCTGTGGTACCCTGAGATATCAAGCTGACCAACTCCTTCAGGGTCACTGCACAACTTGCACCAAACTTTAAGTAGAGACAAATACTAATGGTGTGATTCATGAACACGTGCTTTGTTAGCTAACGAAAGCATCACTTCTCTCTTAAGCCAGCTTTTATTTGGTTGCGGTGTCATCATTTTGCACTCTAGATCTAAACAATAGGAGCCACATATATTTTTCTCCCACACTATTGGTTAGGTCACCAATACAATAGAGTCTACACACTATTGTTCAAAATAGATGTAACAAATTAGACACATGTTCTCTGTTTTCATTCTTACCAGTATGTATGTCCTATAGCAGTGGTCCTGGGTCTCTGACTGTGGTTGGCTCAGCAGTTCCGTGTAGGTCTCATACAGGTCATCAACCACCTCATGATTGTTTTCCTCACACTATGAAAAAACAGCGTGCAGGTTTTTCATTCAAACTTTGTAACTGGCTGTTGCTGACAATAACGTGAATACAACTTTGGCAGAGTAGAAAATTCTGTTGGTTGTATGCATTTTGAATCCTCTTTTTGAGACACCTGTGGCCATGGACATAACACTGTGCCAACGTATTTCTGAACACACATGCATAGTTCTGAGCACCCACAAGAATCTAGAAAAAGACCAGTTGGCTACTGCCACCAGCGCCTAAAAGTTTCTCATGAGTCTAACTTTCAACAGCCAGCCTGCCAAAAAAGGTAAGCATGGAAAGAAATTGTCTTCTTGATGGTTTAATAGTTTGTCATTAGGTGGACAACTTGCATATCAAACAGAGTGACGACAACAAACTAAACCTGAAGCATAATTTGGCCAGGATTATGGACAGAATATAATAACTGCTGGACTGAATTTCATGTATGATTTCTGAATGTCACTTCTTATTGGGGCATATATCCTAAAAAAGGTCGACTACAAAAATGCGGCCTTTCCACTGGATATAAAACATAAGACTACTGAAGATACTGTAAATTCCCACCTTTTGTATGAGAGACTTGAGGAAAGACTGTTGGTATTTCAGCGAGGGAGGGTACTTCTTACACACGTCTGATTTTACCGTCTGTCAAGAAAGTGTACACATAAAATTCAGTACTGAAAAATTTCTGCCCTATCTTCTGTGATCGTATAGTTGCCAGGTCCCTAATTTGCCACCTGTTGTCAAGGTTGATTGGTTTTTCACTGCAAGTAGCGAGATAATTGCAACTACACTGTCATGGAAGTAAAACATTTTTTAATCAACATGAACCTATTTGAAAAAAAGTAAATTTCTGAGAATACTTCAAATATTGTAGCCATTCACCATCCATTATCTGCCCCAAGCAGGACCAAGAGAGGGCGCAATTTTCACAGCAACATGGGCTCATCAAAGGGAACTGCACTTTGCCAGTTCACAACCACAAACAATGAAATGCAAGCGTTTAGTTGCATCATTACCAACAAAAATGATCCCCACACACCTGGCTCTTTTCAACCGGCGAATGAATGCTTCTGCTAAAATGTATTAAAAGTTGGTAAATACATGTAGGTATGCCAGTCTAAAAATCCTTTTCTTAAGGCATTCCAAACATACATCTTCGACAACTAATCTTCAAATGACAAGTTGTGAACACCATTTATTTTTCCTGCTGGACTTTTCTGTTTATTGAAACACTGGGAGAAACAAAATCTCAGGAATTCTGGTAAAACTACAAGTCACTGTTCTTCTAATTCAGATTTTAATGTAATAGAAAAATATTTACCACTCTGAGTACCGACAGCTGTGCGTCCATGTTTTGGAGAGTGTTCGCCACAAACTGATCTGAAAACTGTTCCAACACAGTTGAAAAAAATATATAAAAACTTCATAAAAAAGAATTTTCATTTGCTTATGCTTGTCAATGCTTTCATCTAAAAACTCAGTCATTTCCAACTGATTCAATTAAGTAATCAAGCTGACTTTACCTGAGCTAACGACAAATCAAACAAAAGTCTTTTTATAAGTAAACCTGAGACCTAACAAAGGAATTTGTGCATTTTCACAGCTGATTCAAACAGCTTAGCTACACAAAATAAGTGTTGAATGACTATCTGTGATTGACTTGTGATAAATTTATACAACTGATTTGATTTGAAATGGGGAGAGGGTGGTTGTACCATCCACACAAAGTTCCTGACTGGTAGCATGGCAAGAAACTGTTCTTCAATCGTCACAAGGAGGGAGTCGTCCATGTCGTCTGTTAGGCCAGAGAGCCTCAAATGATCAGGAAATGTAAACATCAAAATCAGTCGATAAGTCTCCCCGACCCCGAGTCTCTGCTTTCTTTCACTTTTCAGTGAACAATGGTGCATGCATCATGGGTCCCACAATTTGTACAGAATGTGCCAATTTGCCTAGAATGTGAAAAACCAAAATTAAAGACCAAGTGAAAAGATATCAAGCAACTCAATGGACAAACTTTTTCATCTCATAAAGATTAAATCATGGCCTAACATGACTAACAGGGTCATTTGACTATTACATTTGGAGGTGGAGATTTCTTACTCTGTACTTTATAAAATGGTAAAAATCAGTGCTGGTGTAAAATTAAGATTGTCAAGGTGGCAAACCCTGATTTAGGACTGGTAAATATGCTGAAGGACATAAATGTAAGACGTGACGCTGTAATGTGTCATACCTGCATGTAACAAGAACATAACGAATATTCTCTGGTTATACTGTCACATGCATGACTGTCATGACTAGCCTAGACTGCCCTAGCCCCACACGTAGGGCTGTAGTGGCTCTCTTTTACAATCTGTCTCTTTTCTGTGTCAAAGAGACAGATTGTTAAAGAGAGCCACTAGGCCTACAGCCCTACATGTGGGGCTAGGCTAAGACTAAGAGTGACTGCCCCCAGTCTAGTATGGGGCTAGCCTACAGACATCAGCTATCAGAAATAAAAATATGCACCACGAATGAATTTATGCCCCTCCCTGTTATGCCCCATTCATCCAGCGTCACGTCGAGACATCTGTAACATACAGCTGATTTGTGCGTGTTCCAGCGGAATTTGTCAACATGAGTTTTTTTTGCATAAAAACGTAATAACACTTTGACAGAATACCGAAAGCAATTATCGCATCAAAGTCACATATAGTAGAGGGCGCTGCGTGTCTACCAAATCAATAGGGGGCGCTATTTATTGGTCGCTGACCGACTACAGATGCACTGCGAACAACACGTGGGTGCGTTGGCACACGTGCACGTGTGTAGTATACCATAGAGGGTTCCTTCCTCCATGAGTATACTGAGCGCACTGTGGTCGCTTTAATCCGTTTATTTTCGCGACTTCGTGTATCAGCAAGAATTTAGTCTGAGGAATCGCTGGCATACCTACGTGATGACATTGATGGAGTAAGTACAATGGATTTTGCTTTTATTCCACACTTCACAGGAATAAACTTCATGACTAGGCCCAGTTCTTCAGTACCCCAAGAGCTGTGGGGGTCCAACGTCAGACCCCACCACAGTTCGGGGGGGGGAGGCCTAGTTCTTCAGTTGAGAGTGGTGAGACCTTGGATGGAGAAAGGAAAACACCATGCTGAGACTAATCCTACCTGTCGCCTGTAGGACTAGGATCAACACTAGGCATGCCTACATTAGGCTGCAGTACACGGCATGGCCCAATTCTCGGGATCTGGATGAATACTCTGAAAAGCTCTAAATGAGCATCACTCAGAATGGAACGGGGGAGTTGTTCAGTACAGCTGTAGATGGTTTTGCAGTGCTGTTTTGAAGCTAGATATCTTCTCAATAGAAGTCATGTGTTTTGGCAGCTTATTCCAATCTCTTGCCATCTTTCTTAGGAAATAATGAATGAAGATGGGATTGTGACACAGACTGTGGAAGGCAGGCCCATGGCTGTAGCATGAATAAAAATCTTCCAAGCTAGTTTTGACACTCTTTAGCATACCTGTATTAAAGTACACATATTTCCAGAATTCTGACAATGCATGTACTGTTCATGTAAACTTACTGACATGAGATGCTTGGCCTTGTAATTTGGTAAGGCCAGGTACTTGGATGAATCATTAATTACCGTAGATGAAAAGGCAAAATCCCAGTCTTTCTTGCCAGACTGACAAACTTTGGCATATAAGTATTTCCAGAATTCTGACACTTTATTTGTATACAAACATCCTGTATGTTAGCCTATTAAGCCTGACACAAAAGTCAATGAAAAACTTGGTTCTTGATATACTAGTAACTTCTGTGTTAAGTTGTTGTCAGTTGATGTGGAGATCAGTGGATTTTCAAAAACTCAGATTTGAATTTAGACTCAGACCTTCTGGACTTCGACTCAAACAATGAGAACATAGCTACCAGGACTTGGCCCAAGCCCCCCTCCCTGATTTTTAACTTTATTTAACCACACAAGACTGGTGGTCTATGCGTTTATATGTCTGTGGTGCCGTGGCATGTGCAAGATGGGAAAACAGGACACGACAAGGTTTTGAACACTCCTCGGTATGTTTTTAAATTTAGGCTAATTGTCTAAGTACAAAAGGATTTGCATGGAATCCTGCAAATACATTCTGTTCATGGAATTTTGAAGTAGTAGTTTACAGTTTAATGAGTTGAAGTTTGTACTGTAGTGTGACATGTTACAGCAGACTGCCAGAAGTCTGTCACATGTCTTTGATGGGTCCGATGTCCACGAGCTGGGCGGACGTCGGACCCTTCAGTTCTGGGGGTAGATAAGTGACACAAATTCCACTTTTTTCAATCAAATTTTCCCTTGAGAATGAGAGCAACCATTAAGCTTGAGATACCCAGGCTAAAGGAGGTTTTTACACCAAAAATCACAGAGGGTTTCCTCATCATTCTTCCATTTTCTTCCCAAGGATCATACCGTACCGTACATTTTGTGTACATCACACAGTGCACATGCAGCGACAGCCAGGGGCCAGTATAGCCGAGCTAGTTCCGCATGTCATTTTGACTATTTTTGGAGGTGGCAATGTTTAACCTGTCACTGCTAGCACAGCACTTGGCCTGATGGTATCACTCCACAGTGATCACACAGGCCACTCGTGCCATAATAACAATATATTCCACCCCCTACTCGATATATGGACAAACTGGCCATTGGCCCACGCATGTGCACTGAGGGTGTGATGCACACAGATTGTTCAGTACAATGTGATTGTTGGGAAGAAAATGGGAGATACTTGATTGAACCGTCCAATTTTTCAAAAATAAGATTGGTCTTAAAGTCTAAAAACTGGCATTAATTACACGGTTTTCAAGAGCTATACATGTAAGTACCTTAAGGCTGCTCTCACTTGAAAATTTGATTGAAAAAATTGAATTTGCGTCACCGGTAATGATACCTCAAAAGCTGGATTAATAAAACAGATAGCATTGCAACCCCGTATAAACAAACATGGCCTCCAGTCAAAAAGATTAGTGATTTTAGAACATCGCGTAGACATGCCCCACAGTTCTTGGGGTAAACCTCCTAAACATGGCAAATATCTTTTCTCTATCAATCATGTTCTTATTCTCAGCCTGGGCCTGTCACCTAGCCCAGATTGGACGGCACTTTTGGTCTCTTCAGTTAGGGTTATGTACATGTATGAGACCTGGGTGGGACCATGAGAGGGCACAATTTTCCTAGCAACGGAGGCTCCTTTGGTGGGAACTGCACCACAGGAGACTGTGTAGTACACGCATCACGGTTGCGTTGCTACCAGTAAATGAACTCTCCCCACCAATATGCATGGCATGGCTCTTTTCGACCAATGAGGGGGTGCTTCTGCCCAAGGCGGATAGACCTACTGTACATGTACACTGTACATTTCAGAAAGAATTCCATGATGTCTGATGATGTACACTTATCCAGGCTTTTCTTCCCACCTCTAAAACCAAATGCCTCTTCATTGTCTTCTTCATTCGTTATCATCCTGTAATTGGCACTAAATGCGTTGTCATGGTTGTTGGATGATCAGATAAATAAATAAATAAAATAAATGTAGATGTAATGTACATGTAGATGTGGCTTGATACCCTCTGCACTAATGGACCATGGAGAAAGAAACCTTATGACACTGGTCTGAAAGTTCAAGTGTTTTGTGAATACCAGCAACATTTTCACTGCTAAATTTTGACCTTTAAGGACACTGTTTTATTGCTTTGAGACAGCTGGTAGTATCTATATTAATAATGTTAGGTCACTGTAGGGAAATATTGGTAGCATCAGTAATGGATTTCTTTCCGTACATGTATGCTCTACCATCGAGGATATCAAATAATTGTGCCATCGCATTGTAATTGTTACTGTTCCCTCATGTGGCACTCTTGAAAAAATTGCCAAAAACCCCACATAATCATTTGAGAAGTTCTGTAAACTTAATGATTTCTATTATTATCTCAATTTACATGTACATACACTTAAAAAAACATTTGTTAGAAAAGTGTTTTTAATTTTTGGGCAGGTTTAGAAGTGTCCGTTTTGCACTGAAGGAAAAACAACATTGGAAAATTGAGCCAAAATGAAAATTTCATTGGAAAGTGGGTTAGTAAAATCAGGAGTGTTTAATTAAATTAGTGGGAGTTTGATGAAATTTCACTTACTTTGAAATTTAAGGTAAAGATGTCGCTTCAGCAAGGCACTGGAGGCAAAACATCAGACTGCACCAAAGTTAGGGGGCGCGCAGTTAGGGGGCTTCAACAATACATGAAGGATGTTGCTGTGACAACAGTAAAAGCTGAAGGGATGCATTGCTTTTGTTTTTTGGGTTTTTTTGTAGGAGGAGGTCATTAAGAGAAGATGATGGAGCAAGGAGTGGCCAATGAGTGGACAGCATCAGTGGAGAGCACAGTACCTGAGTAAGTTCCTTCCCAGCACCATTCAGTGACATGCTGGATTGAGAAAGTGAACTTTTATGTGTGTCTTAATGCCAACTTTCCCAAATTCTTCAAAATCCACCAGGAGATTTGTGGAAGATTGAGGAAGGTAGAGCCCGGCCTCTTGTAGAATTTTGGAGAATGTACCATTCTGGGGTGTATTTTTTAGGATTCGGAAAGGTTCCCAGGAACCACCGTCTTTCTATGCTGTCCTTACGTTTGCCTGCTTAAATAATCATTACTTTGTCTACACTTTGTCAGCTCTGACAAGTTTGGCCTCAAGAAAATGATGAAGTTGACTCTGATGTTAGCCGTAGCACAGACAGTGAAGGTAAGTACATGTACTTTGTCCAAAGACTGTGTGTAAAAAGACCCTATATACCGAACACTTTTGTGCAGAGTGGCATTAAATGCCATGGAAATTGTCATATTTTAGTTCTGAAAAGTAGACAAAAAGTCAATGAATTTGATTTTCAGAGTTCGTGGGAACCTTGCTTGTAACAATCAGGGCCCAATTTCTCGGCGCTGCTTAGCACGCGATTTCACGCTTACAGAGGCTCTGCATATTTCATGCATACCGTAAACTGTAAGTACAGCCAAATGCATCCTAACTTTGGATGAAAGATTTGCTTAAACTTAGTGATGTAACAACAGAAATCTCTATCCGCACGCAACCGTTAGCACAACCACCCCAAGCCCCGCCATGAAATAGTGCTCAAGGTCAGCACATTTTTCTGCCAAAGTTAGCACAATTTTTTCTCCTGACTGAGTTAAGAAGTCCCTTGAAATTAGGTCCTGACCCCACCCAGCCTGTTACACTTTGCACTCCCCAGCACTGTATGGTTTTATGGATTTAACAGTGACCCACAATAAGAGTCTATGCAGTGATGGGTTGAAACATGGATGTTTTACTCATTTAGGGAAAAAATTACCATTACAGTATAACTAAAAACCTTACTTGACCTTTTCTTGTTGTTTTTGTCATTTTCCCCTGTGTTTAGATGTGGGAAGGCCTCATTGCCAGGTGAATGTACTGCCATGGATGTCTTACATGAACGTTGAGGCTATCTAGCATCATGGTGCGAGTGGACTGACTGATGAAATCTCCAACGTGAAGAGGCAGGTTACGTCATAAGTAGCACAGGTAAGAGTCCTGTGTTTCATATCATTGGTGGCTTTCTGCAAGGATGAATCTGGGAAAGGGAGAGAGGCCAATTGGGGTCATGACCAAAAAAAGAGCAAAAATTGTTTTTATTTGAAAAAAATGAAAGGATCTTTTTGGTCTATTTAATTTCCCTTTTGAAAAGTGGAAATGTAGTCTACCCCTCAAACAACTTTAAAAACCTAGTCAGTTTCCCTATATAGTTTCTTTCATAATATACAGTAAACTCCGGCTAAGTCGGCACTCTCGGGACTCAAGAATTATGACGACTTACACGAATGGCAACTTGTGTTGTAAGTCATTTTGCCAACTTACACATATACATGCATTGCCTGTGTACAATTGTACATTAGGACTTATCACTTGACACTTCTTGGCAACCGTGGCAAAGGAAACTGATACTGAAGCACAATTTTTTTAGTGCCGACTTACACAAAGGAATTTTTGTGGTTTTGTGGAAAAGGGAAGGAGAAAAACATGCCAACTTATATGAAATGACGACTTATAAATGCAGACTTTGAAATGAAATTTCCAATGGAAATGCGTTACAGATGGTCTGGACTTTTGTCCAAAGGCCGACTTAAGATAATATGACGAGTTACACGATGCCGACTTAGTTGGAGTTTACTGTACGTTCAAAAAGCTGGCATGCCTGGTATGTCCATAGCCAGAGCACAGCGAACGCTTGCTATGCACCATCTGTTCACAACCATAAAACCCCTTTGTACCCTCTGATCGCCGCCGCAATTTGTCAATGGTAAACCGCATCCTTTAAACTTTGTGTGCTGAGGTATAGGAAATTGAATATTCATGCTTTGTTGGTACTTGGTATGATCTCATGACAACATCTAATTTAATGCTTGTGCAGCAGCTTGCATTACACCGTGTGCCCTAACTCTGTATGTGCAGCCATTGCCCTTAATGAACTCTTTCTTCAGGAGTTATTTTGGGAATAAATAGCCTGGTTGTTTACAAGATTTTATGTTTTATTTGAATCATTTTAATTGTGGCATTTGCACAAAGGAGTATTTTGTGAGATTTTAAGATCACTCCCTGTGATGAAATAGCACATTTTGTTCCTAATAAACTAAGCTTTCCAGTAGTCGTGAAATTTTGTTGGCCAGTCTTAGCCAAATTCGTGTCAAGTCTTTGAACACTAATGTATTGGACGGAGGAGAATAAAATGACAAACTTTGCATGGATAATGGAACAGTGTATCAAAATTTTAAAGGTTTATTTACGATGACAAAAGTAGGTCTAATGTCAGGGATTTTTCTCTATTTCCTGGTCAAAGCAACAATTTGTATTTAATTGCAAGCCAAAAACTACAACATGTACAAGTATTGTAGGGATATTACTGGCCCCGCTTGTCCGGCTAAGATGCATTTTTGGAATGTTTTCTATTATTCGTCTGACTCAGCGGCGACCATCATTGAACACTTTGAAGTGCCTGAGTGTCAACTCCTTCTGTGTCCTTCCTCAGTGGTTGAATGCACCCACTATACTGGAATTGTCCACGTTTTCCTGGCCTAAAGTTCATTTTCCTTCATGGTTCATTGCTGTTTCATGACAAATTACCATTAATCAATGGTCCACATTTCCTGAGAAATGTTTAACATGTTCAAGGAGCAATTTGTTTTTTTTAACAGTAAGACTCATGAAATGAAGCGCCTAATCATAGACATAAAATACCTTTCGACCGACAACAGTAGGGGCATAATTTAAGAAAAGTCTCCATTTTTAATAACCATAATAACCATGGGAAAATGGGTGCCTTGTCCCCTGGGGTTTCATGATTTGCTGTGCAGCACTGCTCTACATCAAAGAAGATGGATTGGGGCAACTGTGGCAATTGTCCATCAAACATTATTTGGCCCTGTTGGTCTTGTTATTAAAGTTTTAACCCAGCACAGTTCTTCCTCATAATATTGGCCGTTAGTAGAAGCCAAGGTGTACATTTTGTGAAATTCAGATAAATTATTGACGTCCCTGTTTAGTCAATATTTTGAAAAGCAAATTTAAAATATTTTTTCAAGTTTTATCTGACAGAGCACTGAGAACTGTGTTTCCAAAACATTTCAAGTCCAAACATTGAAATCACATACATTATGGAGATTTGTTCAGGCTTTTTGAAGGTGAGCAATGAACATGGGCAAAAATTTAAGTGTTCAGAGCTCTCATTTAAAGAAGGATTTACCTTAATTTTGACGTATATTGAACCAAAACACACAAAGAGACCACATTGTAAACATTTAGCAGTATTTTCAGTCACCGTCCAAAATTTTCGATTTGTATCCAACTCAACAGACATGTCCACACTGTTGAAATATTTATGCCCACACTTTTGAGATCAATCGTTGATTTCTGTAGGAGCTGTTGGTCCATAGATATTTTTGGTTTGCGGTCTTCCCTGATTGACATTACAGTATTACTGTAAAACAGTGCCCTCACTTGTTAGGAAAAGGGAAAGACAGTTTTAAGTGTTTGAAATGTCACTTTTTGATTCACTAAACCCTAAAGGGGTGTCTGGAAAAATGTTTTTAACAAAGAGTACGAAATCACGAATGCTTTCAGAAGTAATAGGTCAGCAGTGTCAAAGGAATCCTCTTGTCAGTAACAGTTTTTAATGAAATAAAAGATGTAAAAACAAGGAGTTTTTTTAAAAGAAATGTCCAATTTCTGCTGCAACTTAGTTTCTTTTGTGATTAATTTCTTCCCCAGACTTCCTCATATGAAAGCTGTGGGTATGCCCCAGGGGAAGCAGACCATGATGCTGGTGAGAAGAGCGCCATCCCCTCCTTCAGCCTGGAGAGAGAGAAGATGGAGGACAAGATCCTATTGGACTTCACAGAGATGGTTCATGAGAATGTCAAGGAGAGGAAGTAACTCAGATAGATGCCAGTCCTCGCCTCCATCACTGAGGAGGAACAGTTTCAAAGATTGCATGAGGGATCCTCATCAGAATCGTTGGCACTGATTCACAAAAAGGCAAGGAAAGGACTCAATCTTCTCAGAGATGCAGTTCCTTGCTTCCACCTTAGTGATGGAGCATTTGTACACTACTCAAGGATCAAAGGATCATACGTGGTGATTAATAATTTGAACAATTGGTATTCACATCGCAAAAATGAGCGTCATTTAATTTAGCTATTTTCTGGCATCAAAACAAGAAACTTCCACTACAGAGTACTGAAGTCTCATGACATTGAAAAAAAAAAAATTAGTTAGCACCTTGTCCAGGTCCTTCACAGCCCTGAAAATGATGTCTAAAAAAATGAGTTTTAACCAAGTAGTGTGAGGGCACTGTTTATGTTTGTGATTCTCAATCACAGAAATGAAGCACTTTGAAGATGTATCTCAGCATGAAAAATTACATGTAACTATTGAGACCCTTTTATTCAGTAAAATGATGAAATGCATGTCTGTTTACAAATCTTCCCCCAAATCACATATTTTTGTAATTATCTGTAAAAAAATCAGATTTGTGGTTGCCAGGACATAAAAAAACAGCTTCAGAGTTTTCCAAAACCTAGATACAAAGAGGTCCAATATTTCAGTCATTTTTTCTCAAAATGTCTTGAAGTGAGACAGATACGTGTACATCATTTTACCACAATAGGGTTGTAAAGTACTGGCCAGTCTCATGCCACTGTACCCCCCCACTCTCTAAGACACTCCCAGTCTCTCACCCCCTTGCCTTAGAGTCACCCCATCCTTAATCTATGTGCAAAGAGAGTGACAGGTGGCCATTTTGAAGTTGTGCTATACCTAAGCAATACACATTACCCAATTCTTCTTGGGCTCTGAAACACGACTAACCAATTGCATCGTCTCACTTTCTATGGTGCTCAACCGAACATGAACATGAGCTTCAGTGTACAATAAGTAAAATCAATGAGGTACACACCTGGCTGAAAATTTTCAAAGACAAATGTCTGATCCTTTAATTTCTCTGAGTAGTGTATATTGGTATACAGTACAACGCTGCTATAATGAACAGGGCAGGGACCATACACAATGCTTGGTGTAGCATACCTCCCCAACTACTGCGATTTTATTTGTACTGTTCCAGTCTTCACATTTTCATCGCCCTAAAAATCAAAATGTTCTAATTTCCATAAAAAAGGGGAAAAAGTCCTGGCAAAAGAGGGCGCTAAAACAGAGGGGGATGCTATTTGCAGAAAAAAGAGGGCGCTATTTCCTATGTTGATATGTCAGTTGTTATACATACACACATACGTGTGTGTTTTTGTTCTTGTAAAACAGATTCTCTTGTGCGGCTGCTGGTTTTGCTATGGGCTCATAACAAGGCCGTTCCAATTTCGGAGTTTGACGTCTTAACTTTTCAGTCACTGTCATCAGTCCTAACTTTTTTCTTTAATTTAAAGCAAATTTGTGATGTTCGGTAAAAGTGCGCAGAAAATTTGGGAGCCAAGAGGCATGTTCCGTATACCGAATTTTTCAGTATAGTGACGTTGTACTGTACTTAATCCAAACTATTCATGACTTAAGAGGTACTCTGTAAATTGAATAGACAATTGGTCAGTTTGCGTTGAAGAAAGACTATTGTTTGCCTTGAATTTTTTTCTTTTCATCGTAATGCATTGACTTGTATTAATCCACATTTTAAAAATTCCAGTTTACATTTAAGTCATCAAGATGCTTTACATGTACTTCAAAATTTGCAAATAATTACCATTTGGAAAGACTCGAGACACTTTGATACTACTTTTTTTGAGGACTAAAAGCTTGTAACTCTTGCATGCATTTAAACATTGAATGGTGTTCCCGTTCAGGCAGCCAGAATACCAGGACTGTTCAGTCAACGAAGTGGCTATTCTGAACCTCAGTTTTAGCAAGTTTGCCCCCCGAACGGAGATATTGACAAATGGGAAGAACCACCGACATAGGGCTGGGTAGCTCAGTTGGTAGAGCACTGGTACGGTGTTCCAGAGGTCGGAGGTTCAAATCCCGCTCCAGTCAATTTCTTTGTTCATCTTTATAATTTTTTCCTTGGACAAAATTCTATCTCCATTTTGTATTTTCCAAGTTGTACATCCACATTGCCAGAGCATTAGAAAAAGTCGTTCACTTAAAATTATCACAAAATGCAAGTCGCAAATTGTTGGCTCAGTGCTGAAAGGTTGTTACTGCAAAAATGTAAATTTTGAAACCACTCTAAGGTTCTCTGTGCACGAAAGAAATATTTGATTTAAACAGTTTAAATTTAACCAATTTGTTTTCCAAATTAATGTCTAAAACAATATTTTCACTGAACACCTTTTAGTGCATTCTAAGGACCTTTTAGCACTAACATGAAATTTGTTTCATTTGAAAATACCGGTGTTACCTTGCAAAAATGCTTTGCGTGTATGTAAAACAATCACCATTTATTGCTATAACCGGTTAATTTCCGTTTGCAAGTGAAATAAATGCTCATTTATTTAAACTAGCAGAACAACTTGTTTGTACATGTATATCTATTTGTAAAACTGTATTACTTTGCCACTTACCCCTTCTCCTAATCTGAACCATTTCACACTGCCAGAGTTTAAGGAACATCTGTTTCCATCTTTAGATTTTACATTACAGCCTCATCCTACAGTGAAGCCCTGCCAGTCTTAACATCTTCCAAGCTCCTTATATAGAGTTCCCTCTTGGAGCCTTTTAGTCTCAATTTTATATGGGCTACAATAAACCCAACAGTAATATGGCACAGTAATATGGCACATTAAGAAGCCATGTCCTTCAACCCCATGGGATCCTCAGAGCTCTAATACTGATAGTCCCAAGCCCTCAGCCATCCACTCTACCCTTCCTATCAGCTCTCAGACTTCCAGCCCCGAGGCCTTCCACCCTTGCCTATCTCCAGTACAGAGTTGGGCTGAAAAATATTCTAAGTCCAAACAATGGAAGGTTTAACATTTAGAAACGAGCACATTTCTTCAAGAAAGTGCCGTGGCATAGTGGTTAAGGACACTAACTGCAATGCACAAGGTCCTGGGTTCAATTCCAGGTAGGCATGCACAATTTTGTTAAAAAACTTAGTATATAAAAAAAAAAAAAAAAAAAAACCTCCTTTTCCAGGGACCCCGGGATTTGAACCGGGATCCCCTGGCCTGGCAGCCAGCTAGCTAACCACCAGGCCAATTGCCTCTTGATATAAATCATTTCGGAACTTATATTTAAAGGTTAGGATTGCGCAATTTCAAAAAAGGTCAGAGGGCACAGCACATTTGCAAGTATTTAAATAACAAAAAAGGAAATTTCCACATTAAAAGCAGAGAATACACAGAATATTCAGACCTTGCATGTGTTTCAGAACATTTTAGGTTATAACATATTTGCAAACCTTTCTATACTTACACTTAGAAATGTTCACTTTGATATCATGTGTCACTAAAAATTCAACTGTGTTGGTTGGAACTTGAACGCATAACTTGGAGAAAGATTCTGCTGGGATTAGAACATCAGGTTTTCTAAATGTTTCAATTGTAGAGAATATTTCGCAATTTTTGGTATCTTGCTATAAATATTAAAATGTCAGCTTTTCTGGATGAGTGGGGGTGCAACTGCTATGATGTAAAGCAGGGAATTCAGACAGTGTTTGGTTCTCTTTTTCCTCTTTCCACTACTATTGTCCAATTTTATGGTTCAGTTCTTTTTTTCCTCTTTCCGTTACCATGTACAGTTAAGGTAGCATTCAGTTCTCTTTTTCCTCTTTCCATTACCATTGAGCGATTAAGGCAGTGTTCAGTCCTTTCTTTCCCTTTAATCTTTCCATTACCATCGTGCTATGTAGCACGCTTCATGGAATGGTAACAGCGCCCTCTATGGTTGGTCAGCATTTTATAGCAGAGCCTCTGATGCAGCAAACTCAACGGAAATTCCTCCTGCCAGGATTACTAGAAGAAACCAATAAATGTCATCAAGTTCTGTCAGTTTTACTCCCGTGTTAACCCTGAAGTTGCCGGGTTATTTTGTACCATCTCACAGCCGAGATCTTGGCTGTCCCAAGCCTGATTTTTTTTAACACTCAGCGTGCATTTAAAACACCTGACCCCTTATCAGTATGGATATGAAGTTTAAATCAAGCTTGACATACAACTTATAGTTGATAGGTCGTTTGAAATTGAAGGTTACAAGTGTACCAGCCACTGTGTGCACAAAGCACAGCAGTTGAAAAGTGCAGTTATGTTTATTGGGTGGACCTGTTTCGGGAAAGTGGGTGCTGCATGAGAACAGTATTATGTGTGATTGTCACAGAACTGCTTTTAAAGTGACTGTAAAAAGCTGCTATATGAAACTAAACTAGGCTTGGAAAAAACTGGAAAAGTTTGGCTGACCTCTTTCATGTGGCCAAGTGCTTAGGTTCTATGGTTTCCAATCATAGGGTTGGAGGTTCGAATCCAGCTGCTAGCAGTATGTTGTGGCCCTTGGCAAGCCACTTCACTCCTGCTTGCCTCTTTCCACCCAGGAGTATAAATGGGTACCAGCATTAGCTGGGAAGCAACCTGTGATGGACTGGCATCCCCTCCAGGAGAGAAAAGAAATATTCTCAGTCATTTCATGCCAAGGAAACTGCAATAAACACCGGCTTAATGAGCTAAACTGGCTTGGACCATACTTGCTTTTTTTAAAAACTTTTTCTTTCAGGAAAAAGGGGTGCTTGTAACAAGAAAGATACATATATGTGCGATTTTCACAGAATCGGTGTCAAAAAGACCACAAGAGAGTTACTCCTGAAGGCTCGACTACTGTACTGTGGCGATATCAGAGAAAATCTTGACGGCGACAAATGAACACACACAATTAACTGCACAATGGTGCTTGTTAAGTTGTCAAACCTGAAAGTAATTTGGTTCAGGTAATATCTTAGGACCCCGATTGGCTTGAGTGTCTATATTTGAAATCTTCAATATTCCCTTGATGTAACTTTGTGCATGTGTCTGTGACATCAATGTACGGCCTCAGCATCATCTTCAATACTTGACAAGACAACTAACAGTCACTGCAGAAGACAGATTTCTCCTGGATGGACAGCACACGGTTCTTCCTGTCTCACTACCATCTCTTCTTCTATCCACTTGCCAACAAGTGCTCTAACAATAAAGAAAAAGTTAACTGGACTGGAGAAATAGAAAGGCCTCATTTCTGTCAACCAATATGAATGATTCCAAAGCCATTTTCATAATTAAACAAGCACAATAACCCTCACTGTTCAGGGTTGTTTGGCTAGAAACCTTGCCAGACACATCAGTCTGCATCATTTGTCAAAGTAATTTGCTTGCCCAGTGTAACAAGATCTACAGGTCAACTCTCCCAAAGGCCAAACAGCCTGGAAGTCTGTGGTTGCCAGCCACCACAAGATCTAACATTGGCTTTGTTCAATGAGACCAGCTCCCATTGTCTCAATATGATCAGTTTGTTTGGCTGCTTTTGATTGCCCAGTGCATCAAAAGGCGTGTTTCCTTTGGATTTTGTTTGGTTAACTTAAGTGTACCACAGCTTTTCTGTAGAATTACAAAATTAAATCTAATGGGAACACATGGTAAACTAATGTCCCTGTCAAATTACCGCAATCGCGACGTAAAACTAACAGGCTGAAAAGATTTCCACACAGCCACGGTAAGTTAGCAGGGGCGCAAAAAATCCAATGGGAACAGATCCCATACAATGTAGATTGACCATGGCCACGCTACACAGACTACTGCCTACGCAAAGAAAATGGTTGTACGGTTCCCAGCCTCCAGCTCCATTTGTACAGTACAGCAGCATGCTGGAGGGCTTTTCCTGTATGAGTTCGTCATCCTTGTGGCAGATTTGGCCGAATTTGTCTGATTTTATCTTTGTTTTTGTCAGATTTTGCCGATTTCATCATGATTTGTGCAGTGCAGGCAATGTAATCAGCTGGTCTTATTAGGCCTAACACAGCAAATAAACATTCCGTTACGGTTCAAACAGTCCATGTAGGAATATGCTGTAGATTGACATGAAGGAATGTGGCGGTTTTCACGTGCCCGTGGAAGAAAAAGTCCAATGGAAACACGGCTATTGTGCATCAGACTTTTACATAAGCTGCAGTATGTTGCATCTGGCGGGGTTAGGGTCAAGGTCAGTATTTACAAAGTTTCACCTTTATTATTATTATTTTCACCTTTTTTTTAAACTCCTCTTCTAAAGGTTGTAGACTGCTGGCCCTCTTTGATTCCACAATCTGACCGTCTTGCTTGGACCTTCATCAATGTTCCAAGAGCAGCTTATGACAATAAGGGGCTTGATCTGTGAAATTAAAATAATCATAAAATGATTTAACTAATTCATCCATTTATAAGAAAACAATTTTCTTTTTACAAGACAAATATTCATTTTCATGTTGTTATTTTTAAGGAGCTGCAAAAAGACTGTTCAAAGATTCAAAATTGTGGCTTTCATCAGTGAATATTTTGGGGAAATTATACCCCAAGACAGGTTTACTGTCAGTTATGTTCTCGGCCAGAAAATATTTGTCATCACATCTACAAAGTGTATAACATCCGGCACTGTGCAGTCTCTGTAGTTTTTAGTTTAGTTCTCTAAGACAACAGAAGTTAACACAGAACCGTCCATTTTATTGGATGGCTGCATCAAGTGGCAACTTCAACTTTATTTCAAATAAGGAAACCTTTTCAGCTGAAGCAGATGCATTATTCAATTTATGCCTGATCTTCCTGACCCTACAGGGGTGGGGAAAGGCTATCCCCCCCCTCCCGCACACACAGTGACATAACACCTATCACTTTCCATCCCACGCAGCCCCCCTCTGTCCCTTCAAAAAATTTCTTCTGCTCTTGTTTTCCCTTTCATGGGTGAAGGGTGAAGCTACCACATCTGCCTAATTGCGATCAAATCAGAAGGGTTAGCAGGTGTCAGTTACATATATATACATGTGCATGAGCATGATGTCATATCCAGACTTACATATCTCCATTGTCCAGTCATCTCTTACCTGATTGCCAGCTGCCAGATGTGTATGGAGGTGTGGGGTCCAGCATCAAAGTGTGCCAATGCAATGCAGGTGTAGGGTGCATTCAATTGCAAGGCAGACCTGGAAAAATAGCAAGCTATCACAATAAGAGAAACTCAAACTAACTGAAGAATCTTCAACGGCAACTGAATCAATAAGGATTCGCATTCCAATTCTACATTTAAGTATAATAAAAAAAAGATCAACTCTTAAAAAAAAAAAGACCAAACTGAAAAACTAAATAAGACTTGAAAACCATGAAATAAAGTTTAACCAAAAAAAGAGCTGGGGGGGCTGTGAAATCACAGATCAAAACTTGATATTTCTCCACTGCCGTGCATGTATATGTAGGCGGGCCGGCACATACAGTGTGTGTGGTCTTGAACTTCAAATGACCATCATAACAAAACAATACATAAATGTTGGATTGAGCGCACCTAATTTTACTAAATGAAGCATGGGACAGCCGAGTCACAGTACCAGCTGTGACAAGTCACATGCTCTAAAATAACATGGCTTTTTTATTTTAGCATTCACCAGCACAGTGTGTCAAACAGAACTTATAAGAACACACGTAAATGTAGACCCGGACTTCCATTATTGACTCTAGCAGACAGGACTCAAGCAGAAAACCACTCCAGTTATGTGGAACAATACATGACTTGTATCTGTAAGTTGACTTGTCTCTGCTGATCTGCTTCACAAAGTACCATGGCCACACTACATGTATGAAGCCAAATTAAATGCAGGGGAACTCTACTGAAACAACAGTCATTTGCAAAAGTTCAAGACCACCTGGAATTTTATTGGTATTTCTGTCACTGGGCCTGCATTACCTTGTCTCATTGAATGGTGCATAATCTGTCTACCCATTTGAATGAAATTTTTTGCAAAGGCAGGTCTTGTGTGATATTTTATCTGTAAGGCAGCATGGGTAAAAATGCACGTCAGTATAGGACCGTATGTGTAAATATAGTGTACATGTACGTGCAGTGTTAGAATTCTGGAATACTTACATGCCAAAGTTTGTCAGTCTGGCAAGAAAGACTGGGATTTTGCCTTCTCATCTACGGTAATTAATGATGCATCCAAGTGCCTGGCCTTCCCAAATTACAAGGCCAAGTATCTCATGTCAGTAAATTTACATGAACAGTACATGCATTGTCAGAATTCTGGAAATACATGTACTTTAATACAGGTATGCTAAAGTGTGTCAAAACTAGCTTGGAAGATTTTTATTCATGCTACAGCCATGTGCCTGCCTTCCAGAGTTGATGAGACCGAGTTGACCTGAGATGGAGTTGACTCGAAGTGAGTTGATTCCAGACCAAGTTGGCGACTTCACACTGATGAGTATACAGTGTGTGTACATTGCCATGTTTCGCTGGACCATATCTGAATCTTTTGAAAGGCAATCCATAAGTGTCCAAGTTGCTCAGACTATTATTAACTGATCTACGTCATCCTGATGCAGTTGCGTCAATTATCATTTCAAAAATTCAAATGTGCGCAGCATGCCAAAGTGACTAAGTTGGGCTAGCACTCAGAAAAATTCACTTTGGACATGGTTGGGCTTATATCATTATGGGATGGCCTAATATTAGAGCTGCACCTGAGCACATCATCACAGCCAACAACTTCCTTGGGAGGGATTAACAATTTGCAAGTTGCGTACAAAATCTAAGTGGGCATATAGGCCTACTAAAGTTACTCATGCCATTGTTCGTAGCCATAGTTTGGCATGCATATGCTTATCCACTACAAACACAAGGCGAGGGTTCCCCTCGTTTTCCGGTTTCTCTGAATGATGCAATCTACATGTACATTCAGAATTCACATCTTGGCATGACCAGGAAAAAAGCCCTTTTTAGCTTGTTATAGTTGAGCTCTGAAGACAAATGGCACTGCGTTCAATTTGGATGCTTCCTTATTTATTTGAACAGGTGAAATCTGAGAAAATACGTTTTCCTTAGGCGAGAGGTGCTCCTTCAGAAAAATTCTGATTACGAAACGTTAAACCATTGCTATGACGTCACCTATTGTCAGAAGTGTGGATTCGGATCCATGAATCTGTTACACTAGTCCAAAAAGTGTGAATTCAGAATTACGAATCCACACTTTTGAATTACGAATCCACACTTCGAACATTGTAAAATAAATGTACAACTTTGCAGACGACATCAAACCCATCACACATGCATTTTTTTATTTCGTTAAAAGACCCCACCGCTGCGGAACGCAGTTTACACAATAATTCTTGTTTTGTCACTTTCTTCAAATTACTGCAACTTTTACCTAAAACTGCAATTTCACGCTACACATTGTTCTCAACACTTACGTTTGTTTCTTCACATAAATAAATCAATACGGGAGCTTAAATACTTGGGGATAAATTCTTATAATCTGACGCCACTTTTGAAACCGAAAAAAAAATCACGTTTTTGGCACTTACCTTGTCCATCCTAGAGTTCACTTGCTTATGAGCACTGTGAGGAATTTGTGCGGAAAGTCTTTCATGGAGTTTTGATGGCAACATTCTGGTCGACCTTTACGCATTTGTATCGTGTGGATGCCATGTTTTGGATGCACACAGTAAAAATGCACAAAGTTGACCAGAATTTTGCCCCCAAAACTCCATGAAAGACTTTTCCCACAAATTCCGAACTATGCTCACATGCAAGTGGACTTTATGATGGACAAGTTAAGAGCCAAAAATATGTTGTTTTTTTCGGTTTAGAAAATGGCAACAGATTGCAAATTTTTTGCAAGTTTTTTATTGATTAATCACATATCAAACTCTTCGGTCATTCTTTTGCCAAATGTTTATTTTTTCTACAATATTTCTACAAAACTAAAGGGGAAGCTTTACTCTAAAAAAAATTTCCAATGACAAATGTAATTAATATAACTGTCACATTTAACTTGACTTATGTTGACCATTTGATTCAATACTGGCAACTTTGTACAATCAATCAAAGTTTGATATCAACATTTAAAGTCATGACACAACCATCTGATTCTTTTTCAGTGACGGTCGAAGGCCCAGACTGTGCTACCGTTGTGTTTCTTTCTTGACCATACAAAGCTTTACTGATATTCTTTTTCTGACCGTCACTGGTTCTTTTGTACGCACGGACAGCAGTGGACCTGTGACCCGTGGTTTCACAAATCAGTTGTTTGTCAAAGCTTTTAGTAAACAGTCTAAATGCTGCTGTTGCTCTCAGGGAATGATTGGTTCCAAAGCCAGTCAATTGGACGCTTTTGCACAAGTGTGGGACAGTTCCAGTGATCTGGTTTACACCAAGAGGTTGACAAGAATACCATGTATCTGACTTGGGTTTTGCCAATGGACACAAATAAAATGCTGAACTACATTTGGGATCGGATGATCTATGAGCCAGGTATTTTAGGTACAACTCAATGCATCTTTTAGAGTTCTCAGTGTTTTCATATGCACGCATGCATTTTGGTGTCAGCTTGCGGTGCTTCAACCCACCTTGTCTGTTTTTTTGAGACATCCTCCGTGTAGAGCAAGTAGCGAGATCCCTCACTGTCCATTTGGACCGAGAGCTGTGAGTTCTCAAATCTCAACTGGCGGTGTTCAGATCCTGCTCGCAGGGCGAAGTGAATTCCAAAAAGATACAAAATTGTGTCTAGAAGTTTCTGTGGAGATTCATCGCCAAGTACTCCAGTCTCGCACAAAGTCTCCTCCTCGTCTTCTGTTATCACCTCAGCCTGTCGACGACGAACACGGTGTCCTTGTGCTGTAAGCTCTTTCATTCGCGTGTCCAGGGTATTCTTCAGAATAGTAAATTCCTCATCGTTGAGAAATTTCATGTCCTGTCCATTCATCCACAGATACATCTGAATAGATATTACAATTTCGTATAATATTTCTGCAGGATAAGGATCCCTGTTCTGCTTTTTGGCCTCCGAGACAAATCTTGTCAGAGAAAAGCAGAGTTCATCCTTTGTCATCTCCAGTAATTCCCCTCGAATGGGGCTGAGATGCATGTCAGAGGTGGAGCCCTGTACTGCACGTTCGTTACGCCAGGCTTCCCAGTCATTGAGGATTTTCATCGCCCAGTAACATTTCTTCTCCGTTGCCTTTGAGAAGCTGAAATGAAAAATAAGTATTATAATTCACTTTTTTCACAGTCAAACAGAAGTGGGCCGTGAAGAAAAGAAGACCGAAATGGCCGAAACTTATTCTGTGCGTTTGCAATATATCATTGGGCAATTTGTATTTCAGTGAGTTAAAGATTCAGTTTATGCCCAAAAAATCTGCTGACACAAATATGACCCACCCGACATTAACATTAAAAAAACAAGTATGTCTTACCTTTTCCGCGATTTTGATGCTATATCAGCTTCTGGTATTGGAGTTCCAAATCTCTCCTTTGAGTATTGATTTTCTGCTACCTGACAAGACGATATTAATTCCTCTGCATCCGAAATGTCAGAGAATTGTACTCGATACAATATTTAGTGGGAAGGTCTGCTGAAAAACTGTAATGCCAAAAAGTAGTCAATTGGTCGTCACTGTTGGATTCTCGGTTATCACTCCGAAAACTAGATTGAGTCAAAAACATATCATCCCTGGAACTATCCATGTTGGCTTGAAGGACTCCACACACAAAATGACCCGAGGTACAGGTGTGGCAAAATACATTCTTTCCAGAAACGGGTATTATGCAAGTTTTTTTTACGCAAATGAACTAAAGAAGCCACTGTTTTTATCTTGCCTTACTTTAAAATCCAAGGAATCTATCCACAGCTATTCATTCCCTCACCCGAATTCAGAGCTTCATTACGTAAGAGCCTTGGAAAACCCCCTTAAATATAAATGTGCAAAGTGATCAGTCTTTACATCTCCACTCAACTGCAGAGAATGATGACAATACTTCTTTTGACGCATTGGTTTAAGTCAGAGAATACACTCGCAAGTGTGGATTCGTAATTTACGAATTCACTCGGCGCTTTGACCTCGTGAATTCTTAAATACAAATCTACACTTTCTCGTGCATTCTCCTTGACGTACACTATCACAAAGAAGTATTAACTTTCAGATTTTCACAGAAGGCACAGTTTTGCACAAGATCATACTTTTTCAGAAAAATCTGTCATACTTGTGCATTAGAAACTTTGTACATCTACTTCAAAAGAAAGTGGTTAATGCCTTGTGACATTTTGCAGACATGAATTCATAGGCATACATGTATGTTGTAAAAGATTGCTATGAAAGGAGCCCAGAATATGGATGAAATTCCATGTCCGGACATCATTTAACACCTTGTACTCAAATCCTAGGCTACAAGACTGAACTGGAAAATTCTAAGCATACATGTAAATGGTAAAATTGTCTCTGGTAAATTTGACTTTTTAGGACAAGAAAGCTAACAAACGGATGTCCGTATATGGAACCCTTTCTGCCACATGCATGATGCCACGAAGGAACCTTTGGAACTATTTAAACAATATAATGCTGCTCAAAAACATGAAAAGTGAAACAATCCTCTCTTGGGAAATCAAGCCAAGCTGCCCCTGTATCAAAGTCCGCATGACCTCACGTATAGAACCCCTGAGTCAACTTCCTGTGAGGTCCTGATGAGTTTTCACTATGGTATTGTATGACAACTATGGGCAATCTCGTCGTCCTAGTCCAGATTTCCTCATCCTTGATGTTCTTAGACCTGTCTGGGAATATCCACCCTAACCCTGGCCCAAAGTACCCTTAGGGTGTTTGCTCTAAGGCTTGTAAATGGAACCAAGATTGTATAGCTTGTGACAAGTGTGAAAACTGGCTTCATAAATCTTGCATCAATATGGACTCATTTATTTCTGAACAGTTGGGTCATTGTCACAGCTACCCCCCAAAAGTCATTGTAGCAAGAATTTTTGCGGGTTAGTGTTTGCCCCACTGACAACTTCTTGCAGACACAAAAGATTCAAAAATAAATCTTCTCTTAAATTTAAATAAATTTATTACGACATAAATCTTACAGCTAAATACTATGGTACAACAAGAACACACCAAATTAATTATCTATTAGTAACTACAAATATTTACAAAAGTTAACAATGAAGCATTTCACGTAAGACCGAATTAAGTCTATAATAGTCTGCGTTCGGAACACGAAGCAAGGTGTATAACGGAAAGAAGTTTAAATGGCTTCTGCAATGACTTCTTGGTTGTAATGAAATAAAGAAAATTACAATCAATTAGTTCATTTAATCCTTCACCAATTAATTATTAAAACCATACTAAGCCGGCAATCAGATTGAGAGAAAAAAAAATTATTTATGTAGGGCCCACCGCGAGTAGAATACGCTTTCCATGTCAAAGGCCGTCCCCTTGCCCGAACCGTCGGCTTGAACCTTGCACAGGGACCTCTGAGTAGGTAGCCAGGAAAGTGTCGGCGATGTCATGCTTGACTAGGTTCTTGGTGGCAGTGCCAGTCGGTGTTTCAGCTCGCCTGCAGCCAGCCTCTGGCCTGTCTGCCTCGGACAGTCGGTAGGGCATTGGAGATCACAATACCACACTTTAATCACTAGGGCTAATGGCTCATGCAGCCCTGGATGCCATCTGAAGTAATATATATGTAACGTACATTCCGATAATAATTCCACAGCCTAGATTAATGGCGATTGAGGTAGTGATAACATTAAATACAAACAATTGCATGTATATTGATCCCCTAATGAAATCGCTCCAAAGTTACTGGATCAAACCACAAATTTAGACCACTCAATAATTATGTAAGAAAGAAATATTTATAATATCCCCATCATTCAGTTCCTGATTGGAAACAGTGCATCCTCTGTGGTCACAGGAAATAACAGAAAATTTCATAAAAATCAGAACCTCAAACTTACGGTCTTTGGTAGATCGGATGCCTGGTGCTCTCGAAACCATCACTGTTCCAAGACTTGGTTTTCCGGTGGAAAATTTTAGAAATTTTGCTTATAGCAGAGACAATTTTACCATTTACATGTATGCTTAGAATTTTCCAGTTCAGTCTTGTAGCCTAGGATTTGAGTACAAGGTGTTAAATGATGTCCGGACATGGAATTTCATCCATATTCGTCAGTCGTCATGTCCAGGCAATCGGTGGCAAAAAGCGCTTTTTCAAAAATGGCAGGCTGTAAGTCACATGTCAACGGCATTCGCATAAAATAATAAAGAGACGAGACCATGGCAACATGAATATGTATGCTAACTTATGTATTATTTATTTACACGATAGGACACTACAGGTACGAACGGTACACACAACACACGGACGTTGACAAACACAAATCAAGCCTACTGAAGCATGAAGTAGGGTTCTTGTTTGCCAGGGCAACGCTGACAGTCATCATTTCTGTTCCTGCTTTGCGACAACTGTGGGGTGCCACAATTTAGCTCTTCATTATTTTGGACATTTACAAGAAATTAGGTTTCGACTCAAAATTCATTCGCTTCACTCCTGGAAATCATTGATTATGATTCAGATATCGGTGCACCAGTGTCTACATCATCTCCCACCACCAAAGGTAGAAACAAATTTGACCAAAGGGCTAAAAGCGGTTCTATTGGTAGTCGTCGTGTCCACCACATGAAAGGCAAAGCTTCTAGTATCCGCATCAAGTCTCTGAATTTACAAGGACTTTCAAACAAGAAACAGGCCCTTGCCAATAAGATCTTTGAACACTGACCACATGTCGTTCTGGCCACTGAGACTTGGCTTTCTCCAGAAGTCGGTACCAGTGAGTGCTACCCTTCAAATTACACCATCTTTCGGAAACACCGCTTAGAAGTCAAGAAAAAGGAAGAGGCGGGGTCCTTATTGACGTAAGGGATGATGTCATTACCACACATTTCCCTGAACTTGATGTGGACACAGAGGTTTTGTGGGTTACACTACAGATGGTCAACAGCAAACCAGTTTTTGATGGGTGGATTCTATCGTCAACCCAAACTGGGTGCTGAATCCCAACACAAACTTCATGAGTCACTGCAGAAAGTTGACTTAACCAAGAACCCCAATGTACGGCTAGGAGAGGACTTCATTGTTCCGGATATAGACTGGACGGTTCCAACAAGAAAGCCAGCCGAAAATTGCATCTACAGCAAGGACATTGCTTCTTCTTTACTGAACTTAATTGATGACTTATCTCTTCATCAGTTTACAGGTCAACCAAGTTGATCAGACAACTCCTCTCAGTCACTTATCCTCACGCTTTCCCACCAGTCATCCCCAAGCCAGGGATATCCCATCATCGTATAAGACCTCCATTATCATCAGGCATTATCTACCTTGAATGTCCAAGCCACTCAAACAACTCATCCAGAAAAAACCAGAGCCTTTTCAGTTGCCAAAAAAGAACAGCACTCACCGTGATTGGGATAGGTATTAGCACCTCTGCAAATGTGTTCAGAAAGAATTGAGGAAAGCAGAACACAGCTATCTCTGCATGACAGTGTTTGAATCGCTTTGTACAGACTCAGAGAAAGTCTTGTCCTTCGTACAGTTGTCATAAAGAGCAGACGTAATGAACCAACAGGCATCAGCGCTTTGTGGAATGGTCAAAACTTGTCAGTTCAATGCGGGAGAGAGCTGAAACTCTTACCAGTTCAGATCTGTTTTCACAAGGGAAGGTACTTCTTCACTACCTAAAGTTTGTGGCAGAAAACTTCCACCAATACCACCACTCCAAATCCAACCAGATGGCATTTTTCAAGCTGCTCCAAATTAATCACCAAACAAGGCTCCTGGACCAGATGTTGTTCACCCTTTCATTTTGAATGCATCAGAAATCACTCCTGCGCTTACTACAATATTCAATCAAAGTCTTCTCACTGGCCTTGTCCCAGCTGACTGGTCTAAGGCAAATATTACCCCTATTCCTAAGAAAGGAACCCGCACTGGTAAGTCAAATTACAGGCGTGTTTCTTCTGTTTGTTGCAAGATCGTTGAGCATATATTTACAATTGTCCAATTACATTCTCGTCAAGTGCTGCATCATCGTAAGTATCTAGGAGTTACCTTGTCGTCTGATTTCAAATGGAACTCTCCTATTGATACCGCTGTCTCCAAAGCAATGGTGTGATTGGTTTCCTCCACCGTAACCCGGGTAGGGCCCCTCAGAAAGTTAAGATTAAAGCTATATGTAGATATGGAAGACCATCTTCAGTTCAACATAAGGGACATCAACATTTGGAAAACAAGATCACAAAACCCCTATCACTACGAGTTCCTTCAACCCTAACCAAGTGTTTTCAACAATCATTCCCACATCAGCCAGGTACTGGCATGACTGGAATCAACTACCATATATTCAGCTACCTTAAAAACATGTAAAAAAGTTTGAATAGATAATCCACCAACCTCTGACCTGAATTGAGTGATGTTCCAGTTGGAGCTGTTCAATCAACAATCCAGATCCACTCAGATACAAGCACAAGTTCCTTACTGTTAAGATTCGAGTCCAAAACAGAAAAGTTATGAAATAGGGGCTTGCTTAGCTCTACTAAGTGGAGCGTTAGTATTCCTCTTTTCGATTTCGGATGGGATCGTCATACTAACACTCCACACCTGTACACACAATAAGGTTGAAACGGTTCTTAAAAATTCCAAAGACTCACCAAAAATACCTCTATCACCACCTACTGGCTTCCGTAAATGCTAATGTCAAACGGTCGGGGCTTCAATGATATTTCTGACTTCAAAGTCTGTCAAAATCCAACCGTTTTCGCTCGCCACACGCACAGCACTTGAACTTTTTGCCGCCTGCACCTTTCAAATGCATGTAGCAAGATTTAGAATATGCAGTAACTCTATGGGCGAAACATGGTACTCCCAGAAACACGCATGAGCGGCCTATACGTAGTCTGGGCACAAGACTTGTTGATCGTGACAGTTGGGAGCGCTACCATTAACTGTTTCCTCTTTGGGCGAACATGGTCCGCTAACGAAACCACAGGAGAGGCCCAAAAGTAGTCAGGGCACAAAATGTACTGACCAGAAAACGGTAGGATTTTGACAGATTTTGAAGACAGAAATATCACTGAAGCCCCAACCTTTTGATGTTTGCATTTACGGAAGCCAGTAGGTGGTGATAGAGGTATTTTTGGTGAGTCTTTGGAATTTTTGAGAACCATTTTAACCTTACTATATGTATAGGCGTGGAGCATTAGTAAGACGATCCCGTCCAAAATCAAAAAAGAGGAATAGCCTAGTAATGCTCCACTTACACCTAGTCCCACTAGTGTGGCACGGACCCTCACCACCGCTCCATCCTCAGCCACACATCCATATACGCAATTTCGTTTTGGCGTAGTGAAATCTTCGGCGCACCCTCTTATAATCATGGGTGCAATTTAAAAAAATACATGATCCTTTAACTTGCTTTCTGAAAAAAATATTAACTTACATGTACGTGCACAATCACTCAGTCCGCAAGACTTCAGTTGTATATTAGAATTTAGATATGTTTTGTGTAGTTACGTTTATTAGTTGGTAGAGTTCTTGAAATGGAACAGCCGTCTGCGGGCCGGGGTCAAGTGATGTAAAGTTCAATAGACTCACTTTAATTTAAAGATGGCGTGTGAGACCGTGAGATTGAATGGGTAAAAGGCAAAAAGACTGGAAAATACCAGAAGATTGTGATTGAAATCATTCAATAGTGGAGAAACTACACATGTAAGGAACATTTGTGTGGGCAAAAAAAATTGCGCCTACAATTATAATAGGGTGCGCTAAAGATTTCACCACGCCGACAAGAAACTGCGTAGGCCTATACATGTACATGTATACGGATGTGTGGCCGAGTAGTGAGGGTCCGTGCCACACACGTGGGGCTACACTTGTGCTTACACGTGGTGCTTGGCGTACGGTTTCGTTACAAGTCGACTTGGACGGTGGGTACGTGACCTGCCGAATTCGCAATTAAGTACGATTAATTTCGACAAACCCGTCTGCCTTCTAACATCATAACTAAGTTCAAACTCACGTCATTGATACTGGAACAGGTTCGGGACAACCACGACGGGCATTTCCACAGCAAATGTTCCCGCGCCATGCATAAGAGTGCCAAGTTGTAGCCCGCCCTCTCTCGCTTTATCGGCGAAGCATTCAAACATGGCTGCCTCCATGAGACTGCGGCTACATTTTGACGGGAATGTTTGTACGCAGATTTCACCGAGAAAATGCTGGTTCTTGGTCAATTTAGACAGTTGCAATGTTGTAGCAGACTTAGAATACTTGATAAGACAGCGATTTGAGCTCGATCGGAGATTAAAAATCCATTTGTACCTGGATGATTTTCTGCTACCATCAATGGAGAAAATTCACGTTGTTCGGGATAATGATACGTTGTGGTGAGCAGGGTTGACGCTAGCCCCACTAGTGTGGCACGGACTCTCACTCCCGATCCTTAAGGATGGATCGGGAGTGAGAGTCTGTGCCACACTAGTGGGGCTAGGTTGACGCAGCTGTTGAGCACGATCAGTTTAGTTGCCATGCCAGCAACAGAGTAAAAGTATATTCATATATGGGTTCACAGTCAAATATCCACTGCCTAACATAAATACTTGTATGACACAGGCGTGGACCGGTTATTTTACAGAACAAGTAAACTCTGGCGAGTAAATTAAAACTCTGATTGAAAAGGCAGAAGTTTCATATCTAATGAGGTACCAGTCCTTGATTTCACAAGGCTTTGTAAATGGCAGCATCAATATGCAGACAACACTTGTTGGGAATTGATTCTCAGACTTTTTAAAAATCTTCCAAGGTCATGAAACAAGAAGCCAAATTACATTTCACTAAAAAGAATGCTCAGGACTTGGCATTTTGGAAATGAAGAAACTAAAGACTAAAGGTCAATTTAATTTGAATCTGTGAATCAGACACATGATAATGTGGTCCATATATGTGCGCAATGAATGTTTTGTTTTAGTTGACTAAATAAGTTAACCTCTCATATAACAGCCAAGGTGTTGAGTATCCATTTATGCCACTTTTATACAGGATCAAGCTGACTGAGATGGAAAGTCACCTTCTCCAAAGACTTGATGAACAGAGTGAAGAAAGTTCATCTGACCCAGAAAAGCAACAAGAGAAAAAAAGAACGAGCAAACCTAGAAAAAGGAAGTCCCACGCAAGGCCTGAAACAAAGCAGAGAAAACAGAAGAGTAGATGTAGCAAGCATGACAGCCATCTAGATCAAAACACATCTGATCATAGAAGTGTTGAGTTTCAGACAGAGGGGAAAAATTGGGGGGATAGGAAACAACACTCCAAGAAGATGAAGACAGATCATCCAGAAAAGAGACTGGAAGCTCCATCTCCACTCCAAACTGAGTCAAATAATGTAGATAAAGCAAACACAAGTTTGAAATCTAGTACAAGTAGCATTCAAGATCATTGTGAGAAGTCCAAAAAGCCGTCAAGTCAAGATTCAACTCGTGTAACATCAGTGGTCAAAAAAACAAAAAGAAACAAGGATGTAACTGAAACAAAAAGCAGCTCTATCAAACAAAGAAAACTAAGGGAGGGCAGAACTGGTGATTGGTCAATGTTAGCCACAAGTTACCATCAGCTTGCCTCAGGAACTGAAAGTAGTGTCACTGAAGAAAGTGAAGTACAAGGTATGGTTTCAACTCGAGCATCTGGATTGGTGTCCAATACACCAAAGCATGCAAGTTCAAGGGATATTGTGACTGATGTGGCCTCCAGTTTATGCCAGGACGAGAATGGAAAGGCAAATGTTGGCCAAAGTTCAAGAGAGGAGACCAGAACACAGAATATTGTTAGCAAAAAGAAGCTGAAGCCCATCTGCTCAGCAGGTCATATTCGGTTTGAGTCGGACTCTGACTCGTGCTCAGAAGACTCAGCCCAAGCTAGTGAAGGGGCCAAAAGCCAGACAAGTAAAGAGCAAAGCAATGCAGAGAAAACTTTAACAAACTCGGAAGATCAAACACCGACAGCTACTGATCATCTGCTTGGTGAAAATAGGACTACAGATGAATCCGTGCCTGCTCCTCCTGCAAATGACATTCCAGAGTTGCAGCCTTCTCCCTCTGGTCAGTTTTCCATCAAGGAACAGTTCCAGAACAACAGCAGCTCCTCTCCCAGAAAAGCATTCACTGCCAGAGGGAGGGGAGTTGTTAAAGGTAACAGAGGGAACTGGAACAAGAAGAATCAACTGGCAGCAAATCAGACGAACAAGTCAACTATCGTTCAGGTACATGTACATTGAAGTCTTGTGTAAGATATAGCATTTAAGCTGCTTTGCTGTGTGTTATGTAACATTTAGCATGTTACCGTGACACTCAACAATCCTTAAAAATCCAAGCCAGAGGCTTTGCAAGATTAAGGAGGGTAGATCCAGTGTACTGTACCATGGACATTAGATGGGACTTGATTGCAGTACAAAAAAGGCACCAGTTGGTTCCTGCACATTGGTGGGTTTTGTAGGATTCAGGAAGACCCAATTAAAACATCAAGGCAGTTACAATTAGCATTGCTCTTCCAAATGAACTCATGCTCTGCAGTATGCTTTTTTGGAAGGGGTTTACCACATTCACATATTAACTAACATGAAATTAACCTGTGGAAATACACGAGTTGGCTTTATATCCGCGTATGTTAAATTTTTATTACTTAAATTTATTTACACAGCCAGAGCTGCTCTCCACGTCCCATCTTTACTTATCAAGTAAACATTGAAGAAAAGACTTTTGGAAGGTCTTCTTGCTGGAGGCTTATCATACTTGTTACATTCAGGAAAAGATTACGACAGTTTCATATTGAAATTCAGCAGTTCACTGTTCGACTTTGTGTTCAGATCACCAGCATCAGCTTTACAGCAACACCTATTCTGTCCTTTCAACAGTTTTTTTCCTTGCCCAATGTTATCTTGCTTAGAATGGACCATCAGAAGCTGTGCTCCCTGCCAAGGACTTTGGCTCTTTCCAACCACTGGTTGGCCCACCTAGACAAGGTGACATCATTGCCTACAAGGTAAATATTCAATCCTTGAAGTGGTTAAAAATTCAGCTTGTCTCAGTTTTTACAGTGTAATATTACAGTGGGGATGCCAAATATGAACTTTGAAAGATTGGGCAGAACTGTCACTCACTTTGTAGAAAACCATTCTTGAACTGTTTGCATCCCAAGAGGTAATTGGCTTCTTGTACTGTCTTTGTTGTTGACAAATTCTTGCTTCAAAATCCATTTGAATGCTGTTTTGATCTTCTGCAGATCCTGGAGTTGTCTGAATCTTACTGCCCCGAGCTTTCTAACTTCAAGGTAAGTAGATTTTTCTGTTCTTCCAAAAGCCAAGAGAGGTAACATTGTGTTGGTCAGTTGTTTCTTACATACGAGTTACGCATTAATCTGTAATATAATTGTATTTCATGTTATTTCCATTTTGTTTGAAAATCTCATAAGAGATTTTGTTGGATTCTAGTTGTGCTCTTGCTGTCATTTATCACTGCATGAGCTCAAACAGAAATTTCTTGTTGAAAATTTGTTTGTGAAGTTTCATCCAACAAATTTAAACAGCGTGTTTGCTGGAATATTCTGCATTGTAACAATGTCAGAGCACCTCACGGTACATTTTAATGCATAAAAAATGGGACAAGAGTGCAAAAAACCTCAGCAAATCAGCCAAATGATGTCCAGGTCCCCAGTGCAGTACGTGCATACAGATGACTTCCCCTACAAAGAACATTGTTATAACAAAGGGCTGTTATGAGGAGCAAAGTTGGAAAACTCCAGTTTCTTAAATTCTTGTCTTTATTTTTGTTTTTCCACTCCTTTCATGACAACGTCCTGGTTATAACGAAGTAATTTGTCTGGTCCCTCTGACTTTTAATAAGAAGAGTTAACAGTATATCTACTGCAAATTATGCTTCCATTCAGAAACTGGGCACAAAGTCTAGAACAATTACCTCAAACTAGGAACCTGTTGGCAATTTTACTTACACTCTAACCGTATTGCTTTAAACACACTGAGCGGTTGTCTCCTCGGGATACAGGAGGCCAAGGTTTTGAGCATTGATCCAGCAAGTGGTACAGTCGAGGTACAACTCCAGTCTGCTGCAATGTTGACCAAACCTTCCAAACCGGGCAAGTTTGACCTGCCATTGGAAGAAGGAGGAGAACCGCAGGATGTCTGCAATGAAGAGGCTGATCAAGATTTAACAGTGAGTAGATGATGAGCCAAGGGGAGGTCTTTCAGTAAATCGCTGTTGGGTAGGGTTATCAATTAGCAATTATTACGGTTGGAGAAGATTAAGTGTGGCTTATCCACGAGTGACAGGTGTACGGCAGACTTGTATGTCTGGCCAAAATATGAATACAAATGATGCATAGTTCCTGCAACAAGCTTTCAACAGAAATATGTATTAATATGCAAGACACAATTCCTGTTATATTTTGGGAAGACGTAAACTCAGCCATCTAATGCCCAATGTATTTTTAAACTTGGCATGCAGGCAAAGACACTTATTATCAGTACATGTACATCCAGTGTATGGTTTCGTCGGTAGGCTACATGAAGTTCAGGGCCACAGACATGCCGGCCTTTGTGCATTGAGGATGTCAGTGGAAAAAGTATACATTTTGGGCTCACCTGTTCTGGAAAAATGGGTGATGTATGAGAATGGTACGCACAATATTCACAAGACTGGTGTCAAAATGTTAGCAAGATACCGGCACCACTGAAAGACTCTTGAAGGCATTGGAGACAGCCTCCTGACTCTTTCAGGATTTAAGATCCTCTGCTGTTAATTTAGAGACTGCCTCTAAACATAAGCCTGACACTGAAGCCACCTGGCTGTCACTTCACAGCAATGAAGATAATCTCTTCACTCCTTCGTTAAGTAATAATTTCCACTCATTTGTGTCCTGCTATCACAAAACTTAGCTTTATGCTACAAACTTTTGAAATATTCTGCCAAAGCAAAACTTCCAATCCTGAAATCGCTTGCTGTACGACAGAAATGTACAAATTTGTACTAGAAAAGGGGAAATCATTTAAAAGGAGGAGGAACTTGTAAAAAGGGGAGGAACTTATAAAAGCAGTATATTCTGTTATGAAAATAAACACAACATTAAAGGTGACACTTGAAGCTGTACACTGAAATTAAACAAAACTGAAGAGTGAAAAAGAAGCATTGAGCTGCATGAAATGAAAGGAAGTTGATGTCACCCTAAGTTGATTTTGTGTGGGTAGATCCAATAAATGCGTGGCCCAACATATTTCAATCAAGTAACTTATTTCACCCAACATGTTATGAATGATTGATGTGGTAATCAATAATGTTACCTTCCATTTCAGATATGTTTGCAGCTGCAGGATCTGATCGATACGCGCCTTGTTCCGTCATCTGCTTAGTCACTAAAATTGGTAAACAGAACTTTAGCTCAGAACCAGATGTTTCGGAACCCATATGAAGTGCATTTCCATCATCTTCATGCAAGGCAGGACGTTTCTGATGTCTATTTCATCTGCCAGACTACACACCACCAAGTACCATTATGAAGCAGATGTCTCGAAACTGCTAAGACTTTGCTGCTTGAAACTGCTCGGCTTATTACCGTTTTCATTCCTTGGGGACAAACAAAGAGGGTTGGTTAACAAATGGATGCCACAGACACAAGTGTCACTGCAAAGAAGTTAGAGATTTGTCAAGAAAAAAAAATGGTGTGAACTCTACACCAGACATACAAGCATGCGCACACCAAGTCTCTCCTGACATGGCCATTGCTTAATTACATGTACATGGGAAAGAACTTCTGTTGTGCATACACATGGAGTCCATAGGTGTTTAATATATTCACAAAGGAGCCATTCCTGATCTTATTCCCTGACTCTGCTTTATAACATTTGTGAAATGTTGGTTTGGATAGAACCAGAGTATTTTGTAATTGGTGTGCATTGCAAGCCTCCCTCCAAAATCTGCCCAATCCTCACTTGATACTGGCCAGAGGAATTCTTCGCAAATGCTATCATTTCCCCCTTCCAAATCAAACCCCATCTATGCTGCAATGAATTTGCATGCTGAGACAGTCTCCCATATTCATCAATTTTGCCAAGTCTTTGACTTCGGGAAAAACAAACTGTACTAAAGAAAATCTGTATTTGTTTCTGTCTTCTGTGTTTGGAGGCAAGATGAACATAATTACTGTCATTTGTACCCTCAACTTCCCCAGATTAATAGTTAATCTCGCCTTCAATTTCAATATGACTGACATGAATAAAAACTGTCCCCAAGAACCAGTGGCAATGGCTCCCAAAAAGGAGCCCCCGCCAATTCTCTAAAAATAATGAGAAAGGGGGCATTTTAGAGGTCTTTTTTCATTTCCCCTTTCCCCAAAGCATGTAAAAACCCCCTAAATATAGCTTCACACCTCTGAATGCCATAACAGGTTATCAATGCTTGAATAAATTCAAATTTATCCCCCGATAAAAGTTCTGCCTCCCAAAATGTGGCTCTACTAGATCAGTTGTTAGATGAATCGTGCCATGTGATCAATGTACAGTTAGGAAGGTAGTCAATGTGTCCAGTAACTGTTCAGCGCTGGTTCATGTCAACATTTGTTGGGTTATGAATGAACCAGCCCCGAATCCTGCAATTTTAGAATTCTGTGTGAGTTTTACTTTTTGGAAAACAGTTTCAGAAATCATATCCCATGACACAGTATTTTGAGTGGACTGAAGGAACAAAAAGCATGTAGTGAACACCAGAAGTGACTAAAGTGGACTTTGTATGAACAGGATACTTACTAATTTCATTTTAAACTTGAATAATTTAGCTGTATAGAAAAATGTAACTTTAACTTCTTATTTATATCCTGCCATACGCGCTGCCAAATTTCATACTGTCTCCATAATCCTATAAATTTTTTGGCTTTGCTTTGCAAATGTCAATAAACAGTGCTTCCTGATCTCACAGTGAGCTCATTGCCTGGATTTGTCAAAAGGTTGAGCAGTTTGGGACCCAGACAGTGCCCAAAGGTTCAAGTGCAAGACAGACATTTGGGTGGATTAACCCAAGGAAAAAATTGGGGAATTGTATTTGTCAAATTTGTCAGCACCCAAACTCCAACACATGATTTTGTGCTGAAATTGAGTGGTGTTTTGTCAACAGGATAAACAAGGAATTACCTGTTGTCTTTTTATTATGTTGTAATGAAATAACAATTGCACAAGTGTTCCTTTTCATGGATAAGGTTTCACTTTCAATTTCAAGGAAAATTTATTCTTGTATGTTCTTTTCTAAAGTTTCAACCAAATACAAAGAATACATGTACATGTAGATTACGCTGAGAGGTGCCAAGCAACAGACAATTCAGCTGTAGTCAAACTATAAACTTAGTCTTTGAAATCCCTTTGTGGCTATCGGATTGCTCTTAACACATTGCTGAAGTATCCTTTCATGACAGATGTCATTTGTAGAAGTCATTTATTACATGTATAATTTGCCTTTTGGAGACAAGTGATGCATGGCGTGTTCACATGAACTTTTTAACACTGTGGGTACAAAAAATGAATGAGATCATAAATATTTTAAAATGAATTTACAGATGTTAGAAATTTCGTACAATGTACAGTACTGTTTGGCCAGCTTTTGGTCATCAGTAGCCTTGTGTATACATGTAGATGGTTTAAATTAAACAGAACATGCATTTATTAACTTTGTTCATTGTATCTTTGTCAAAAATTAACTTGGAGTAAGTGAAATTATTAGTTTTTGTTTCTGTTTGGAGTATTTCAATGGATGCCTGCGGATTGTGACAGTCCCATTAAAGGATTTCAGATGAGGAAAAAACATTTTAAATGGTAGCCTTAAAGACGTTTATTTATAATGTGCCATGAATTAATATTGCAAATTGAACACAGATACATTTTACCTGGAATTCAGCAAAATTCACAGTAAACAAGCACACAAACAGAAAGTGCCCGTGACAAGTCTTGTTTAGATGGTAAAACAAAGAACAAAGTTGCATGGAAAGTTGCCAAACTTCTACATGTATGCTCTTAATTTTTTTTTTAACAAGCTTAACATGGATAGATGCATACAAGTCTGTGGGAGCTGAAAGTCAATTGGTGCATTTAATTTCGGTTTACAACTTGTTAATTTGTCTGATAAATTCAGCATGCCAACTTATTGCATATAGTAATGACAACACCACCTGTGTCTACCCAAATGAAACATGCCATCTTTTCATAAATGTGCCAATATTTACAAAGGCAGTGGGTAAATTTATGTCTCCTCTTCCAGATGTTCAATTGTGGTTTCCATTGAGCAAACTTGCTTTTTCATTTTGATGTCTCACACTGTTGTATATGTATACCTGTATGCAACACTTGCCTGCATCAGCGAAAGGTTTATTATTAAATCTTGTTGCACGGCATATAAGTCTTAAAATAAATTATTCCTGAAGCATATTGTCTTATGCTTCTTTGAACTTTTTAAACATATTTTTGTCCAGTGAACCTACCTGATGCCTAAGGAAACATCAACGTGAATAGGTAGTTAAAGTTGACTACACACTTATTGGTTCTCATCAGAGCCATACCTCTTCTAAAAGAGATCTATCAACATGGTGTTCCTGCAAGCTCTCTCTTTAGTTGAATAGTTAACTACTTTGACATGCTTACAGCTCTGAAAGTTAACGTATCTGTGTATGATAAACCACAGAATTGCTTGTTTGGGACCAACGCGGTTGCTTGTTATGTCACAGCGGACATCTTGGAACAAAATTGAGTGTGACATGTACACATGCAAAAGTCTAAGTAAATGCTGATGTGGTTGAGAAAATGATGAATCGTTGTCTTCATGTCCAGTGTGCCCTTTTGGCAAAGATAACGTCCAAGAAGTCGCATTTACTGCATTGTTGTCTGCAACTTGGCAGGGCAGACACATAACCCCTCCGAGGGCTTCCGGCACTTCACATACTACACACCCTAGATGGACCAATGTGTGAATGGCGTGTCTGGTTCGAGTATGATTCAGACACACTGAGGTTGGCAACAATCCATATTTAGCAATGAAGAGCATCTAATTATGAACATGGGAAAGAGGACGTCAGTCTCTTATGGACATCAGTTTTGGTATAGACTTTGTGTCATTTTTAATAGGAGTATGGATGTAAGTTGATTTTTGTCATCTGATTATTAATGTATGCATAGTTTTGTTCTAAGGAGTAAAAGTGGTTGTTGATGGTTTCCTCACCACTTGTCAGGGAGGGGATATGTCTACACTCTTCACTGAGCTTCAACAACTTGTAGAATGGAGCCACGGCAGGCTCTACAGTCAAGCACTATTGTAACAGTCCTCAGGATGTTAACATTGCCTTGTCACAACAGGAACCTTGTATTATAAGGAGTAGACGTGTACATGTATGTAGAAATCCAACACTGAGTTTGGGCCAGCAATTTTCCATATAATGAGCAAGACATTGCATTAATAGTGCTCTCATTCACCCGTTGACAAGGTTTTGCTGTTTTGTGTTTAACCTTCATCCGATATGAATGACACCTTCAGTATGCCTACAGTTAGGCCAAGAAAACAAATAAGTTGATCATCCCGGTTTTTCTAAAATGAGGATTTTTTCCAAGATGGCTGCTAAGGATTTAAATTCAAAATGACTGCCAATTTTGGGGTTCAGAATGACTGCCGGTTTTCATTAGCTTTTCTACCAGTAAACAGCATCAAAATATTCATATTTGAAATTGTTCTCTGTGTCTTATTAAAGTGCGCAGTTATATGCAAGAAAAAGTGAGCAGTTGTTTCTTACAATGTAGGTGAGAAATAAAAAAGGGATGTGGCCTAAAAAGGATGTGGGCATGTATGATAAACTGGTTTTTATTGTTACTGGGCCTAACTCTCTCTTTGACACAGCCCTGCTGAAATATAGCCAAATTATATCCCCATTTCCTGATATATATTAAGTTCCTCAGGCCTGAGTGGGTCAGGCCTGAGGGTACCCCCTGTTCACACTCCACACGAATACTGAACTGATGGCTAAGTCACCAACTGACTCTTACAAGATGCAGATTGGAGCTTCAACATTTGTTAATAATCACTGACTTCTAATAAAGTAAATGTCATAACAAATATAAATCCAGATGATAATATTTTAACTGCTAGAAATTCTAATAATGCTTTAAAATGACAAAGTTCACATCATAGTTGGCTACCCAAATGTTTACGCAAACCAGTGAGGAAGGAGAAGGAATACTCCTTCCATGCTCCCACACCCTCATTGACATGGTACACCTGCCAGTTAATCTCCTGGCTGTTCTAAATGTACTTTACACCTGATCATAAGTCACCTCCCCTTCCGATCTGGTACCTAAACACCATCCCTGGGAGATGTGCTTAAAACAAATCTTTCCCCTTTCTAAACAAGGACATCTATGATCAGGAAACTGAAACAGAAAGAAACAAAATACTGAGTAGTTTCTAACATGGAGCTACACCTCCATACAGTGTGCGGTGCATGTACATGTGTGTGATTTAGTCAGGAAATGACAGAAACCGTGATGTACGTGCCCCAGTGCTGTTCACGTGGTGTAGGCCATTGATGTCAATGCACTTAATATGTTCTGCAGACATGTAGATAATGTGTTCATAGAGTGTCACGCTCAGGAACTCACCGCAGTTTCGTGTACAAAGTCTGAAATATACAGTTTTATTCAAGCAGAAGGGCAGTACAAAACAAGACTCACAAGCACACTAGGGTGCTACAATCACAATATTTCAATACTCTGTGGAGACCTGATATATGGATATACATGGTGTAAAAATGCCATGGGTATTTAAAAATAAATTGGTACTTTGGAAATAAAATACACAATAAGACAGAAGAGATATACGTGTGATTACTCAATTCAGGCATTTTCTGAGCCATGAGAAACTGTTGTTTGCCCAATTGACAACAAAATCGTGTTTTCTCAACCTAGGGAAGGTCAGGCCATATACTGGTTAACAAGAAATGAATGAAGGGATCTTCATGTCATTTTCATGTGTTATATAAGAACAATGCAATTCCTGAAGAAAAAATGGAAATAATTGTGTAATCTGGAGGCAGAACATTGAGCACCAACATTACCACTATTTGGAGCTATTCTTGTGTACCGGTTTAATGTGAAATTTGGACACAATGAAATTGGACTCAATGGCTGCATTGTGCATGCAGCAAGTGAAAGTGGGAAAAAGACTGGTTATGTGTGAGGGTCAGAATAAGGTCAAAGGTCAGAATAAGGTCAAAGGGACAATATTCTGCAGTAGTCCAAATCTCACCTACGCCAATACCTGTTAATACAGCACAACGATCCAATACATGATACATGTACAATCACACTACCCCATATCACAGTAGAAATACCTACAATTTATGATTGTGCTCGTCTTTTCAAAACATTCAATATAGGACAGTATTTCACAAAGTAATAATAAGAATGAAAAAACGGGATAATAGGGATGAGCTTTGGGCTGGTAAAAGTGAGTGTTCGGTATTACGAACCTCTGACTGAAAAATGGAATTGCACTGTTTGCATATACATGTATATAAAGCACACATTTTGGTATGTTGTAAAAACAATATGTATATGTTTTTCAAGTTCTGATAATACTGTTTGTGTTTACTGAAGACAGGTGAATGTGCTGAACTTCACAGGAGACAAATGTGCATGTCGGTTTGGATAGGAAAATACTTAATAAAAATGCACAAAAATAGATATCTGTACAGCCTTTCATAAAATCAAAACCAATTTTGAGAAAACTCTCCAAGTATAATCTACTTGTGGACAGTGGCGTATCCAATGAAGGTGGGGGAAAAGTTGCCCCCTTAGAGACGGAACTTAAAGCAAGAGAATTTTAGCAACCATAATACCTTTTTTGGAGGGGGCGGGTAGGAATGAAGGATTCTTTTACGGATACAAAAAAAAAGGTCACGTTTAGAAAAATTCCATTTTTGCCCCCTCCCCCAGTCAAAGGCCTTGATACATCACTGATGGTGGAACACCGTTTTTACAGTAATTAAATTCCTGCAGAAAAGGACTATCATCTGGAACAGGAATGACATGCAATTATGATAAACTTAAAGTCTGATTACATGTACCTGCATCTCTTACAGAAACCAATTTTGTATATTTGTTACACTTGGCAATTTTTTTCCCTCTTATCAGAGTTCCATTTCTTGCAGTCCATCCAAGCAAGCAAGGATACTTATTGTACTAAACAAACTGTACAAGTGCATGGAAACTCAAATTTCAGTAACTGCTTTTCTAAATGGAATTACCAAACTGGAACCAAAAACGAGGCTTCAATCATGTGGCCAGTTCAGCCTCTCTCTGAACCGAAACAGAGCAAAACATCCAATGGACACAGCACACTATGTGATGAAGCCCTGAAACGGGGGCCATAAATAAGTCACAATGTCCTCCAATCAGGCCTAAAAAAGAATGTGTAAGAATGCTTCAAGTAATATTCTTACAAGGCTGAGGCTGCATCCAAATCTGTTGTCTAGAGCTAGGTCTGGGTCTTCACTACATTGGCAATATGTGGAGATCACAGACAACAGACATAGCCATAGATCTGGAATCCCATTTTGGACACAGCCTACATGTACATGTACATATGTGTGACTATGACTCAACAGAACTTAATCAGTGAACCTCTCTCCATAAATACACTATTGAATACAGCAGACATAAAAGCCAACCACTAATTACTGCAAACTTTAAAACAATAACATTCTATACACTATGAATGGAAGGTTGTTGGGATAGTATACAAATAAAGAATGTTTATGAGTGCAATGGTAAGAAAAATCACAGATGAAATGATTCTGACCGTTGCACAAATGTGAAGCATTCATTTATTTGTTTTATACGATACTTGCAAAAACTTCCTTTTCTACTGGAACAAAAGCTCCCACTTGTGCCATTTTGTGAAACAGATTCGTGTCCAAAGCACTACCAACGCAACAGGTAGTACTGCGCTAGTTCGACTGGTTCCAATCACTACATTATTTTCCTTTCTTACTTGGCCACGTATGAAGCGCGGCCGGGAACCAGTCAAGTCAAATGAAGTTCTATTCAATGGGTACTGTTTAATAGAACAAATAATTAAATGATACGTGATCAGTGATCCATTAATCAGATGACAGGGATTTATGCAGGTATTGTATAAAACATAATATAGTCCTGAGCAGTAGGAATTACAAAAATTACAATGTTAAACACCCAAAAACTACATGTACAAAACCAAATGCAATGATAAATGCTTGGAAAATTCCTCTGAATTTCAAAAGAAAGTTGAGGCATTGGTTGATATTTTTTCACAGCCAATGTGCACAAATTTTCCGACAAAAGGGATTGCGACTCCAATTATCATAGGGACCACTGAACCAAATCTACTGCGGTGGAAATGAGTCCAAATGCAGCGTTGTTTCTCTCCATAGTGCAAGTGACCATTTACAAGCACAAGTGGACCCAGTGTCAGTTCTTAATTAATTAGGAAGTACGAAGATACCAGTAGCAACACAGCCTCAAACTTGAAGTCCTACAATCTACATACCCAGATACGCAGAAATGAATTTGGATAAGCAGAAACTCCCATCATCACTAACCTCGATCAATAGACCCTGTATCTGAGAAGAGGATTATTTTACTACAAGATATGTTATATGAGACCCAACAAAGTCATTCAATTTTCATCTGTTGTTTTCATTTGAATGTTTATACAGTGGTTCAAGAAGATATGTCTTGGCTCTGCCACACAGCCGTGTATAGAGAGAGTTGTGACATGAGAGTCACCATTGATGGGAACAAACTGGCACATGTGCCAGTGCACTTGGACAGTTGGCATACATGTACATGTACAACAGCTGCACGCTCTCCTGTGCACCTAATAAACAGCCATTTTGTCTCCAAAAGCTGAAGCTGGCGCTTCTCTCTCTATATAAAGCTCTGGGCAAGTGAAAGAGATAAGAGACAGGACATGAAGACAAACATGAACCAGTACAGGTAGTACATGTATGTATGTGCCTGGAGACTAGGATGACTTACATACATCAATCAACTTACATGTAAAATATCTGTTGAAAATCACATCATTAAGAGAATATTTCGATCCCAAAACAAAGGGAATTATTATCGACTTATATACATCTACTGTACATATTACATGTACATGTACATGTACATATGGATAAATGGTTATTTTACTTTGGCACCTCGTCCTCCAGCTAATGTACTGGTACATGCATGTTCATCTACAAAGATGCATGAACATGTACGTGTAGATTCGTGGGAAGTTCAGGGATCAGTTTGTTTCACACCGACCGATCTGGATCGCGATCAGTGATCCCATCACTGGTTCGTTCAATCCACTAGGCGGGTTTTGGTGTCAGTGAACCAACAACAGATCACTGATCACGATCCGGATCCACTTGAAACAAACAGGCCCAAACTGTACAAACAAACTGTACCTTTTGGTACTAAACATGATCTCCACCAATCTGGTATATCTTTCCTTCAGCTTTAAACAAAACAAACTTCTTGAAGAATTCTTTAAATTTATTGAAACAAATAAAAATGTTTACATTAATAAAAACCAAAATAAATTCTCCACACTCATACAGGTATGAATGTAAAATTAAATTTTGTAAAAACCTTATAATTTGTTTTTAATTTAATACCTTTGCACACCAGACAAAGGGAACCAAACTTCCCTCAAAATGTACTGCATATCATAGATCTACTTAAAAATTCAATTTCAACATAACAAGCACCACAAAAGCAAACATGAAGCAGAAAAGCTATTCCTCCCCCAACTTGAGGCACCCCATCACCGTCAAAGAAGACACAGATCAGATGGCGTCATATCACCTGGCCACCTCACACAGACACCATACATGTACATGCCAACAGAAATTGGTCAGGTGTGTCCAGTGCACGCCATGCCAAATAAGCATTATTTCTACATGCTTTCCCAACAAGGCATGGTGTATACTGATATCTGATAATGGTAATCTCAAGATTTTAACCCGTACATAAAGTTTTGGTGTACTGGATAATGTTATGGTGGCTGAGAAAAGACAACTTGCTTATAAAAACAGCAGTTTATTGGCTAAGAAAAGAAAGTGAATTATCCTATACAAACAATGCAGATCAGATACATGTACGTGTAATCATGCCATTCTTCCATGTATATCATCTTGATTTTGGGAGGAGGGTAACTCCCTGACAATGCACGGTACTGCAAAGCTTTGCGCAAGGACTATACCAAAATAATTTCAAGATTAATATTTATCAGTTCTCAACAATCTTTAGAGTTACACACTGATTTAATTAAGTACTTTAGAACGCACAAAACAGTTGAGAAAAGGGATTAATGAGTGTGCAGAGTCATAACATTTTGAATTTCACATTGACAAGCTATTTGGAACAGCTTACGGTTATTGTCAAAAAAAGATCTTGTTTTGTGGACGCATACATGTAAATATCTAGAAAACCATTTACTTCCAGCAAGTACATGTACATGCTCATGGGCAATTCCACAGTATGGAAACAGGCAAAACTGTTTTTGCCAACCTCATCATTTGTGATTCACAAACTAAAGTCTTTTTTTTTAATGCAAGTAAAAGTAACAGTATCATTCCTTTTTTCCCATTTTCAGTTTCCGAACATGTTTCTTGTTTATGAAGTTTGCAACAGCAAATCTGCAATAGCCTGGCTGATTTCCACATTTGCTTTGAAATGGAATTGACCTTAACCATCCCTAACCATGCCACATCCAATAAGATTGTCCATGATTTACACTAAACCTCAAGGTTATGGCTATGCATTAATATCACTACATACATGTAAATATCCCACTATCACACATACAGTGTACAGGTTACGAGATACATTGTACATGTTACATACTACAGTACATGTACTTGTACTTGTAAAGAATTAGCATATTGTTTTACATTTCCTATCCAAGTACA